>NW_017671408.1:218811-283972 GCF_001879085.1 Nicotiana attenuata
CTCTATACCCAAACCTGAAGAACCCTAGCCGCCCCAATTTCCCCCACAGCCTTCGCCACCCTCCGCCGCCGGAAATCGCCTCACGGCGGCGAAACTTCTCCAAATGGCCCCAAATTTTCACCATATAACCATCGTCCCCTCCCCTTTCCAAATCCCCAAACCACCTCCTTCAAATCCCGTCCGATTCGGCCAAATCTTAGATCTAAGAAACTACGGGTCAGTTGCATATCCCTTCCTTTCCGTTTGCTCTTCTGTCGATGGGTCTGGATGCATCACAAGCGTTTGTTCTTGGCAGGAGAAAATATTTGAGGGACGTTTTTAACAGAATCAAAAGCCAAAAAAAAAAGCTAAGTCTGACTTCCCTTTTCTTATATTATTAGGGTTTTCCTTTATTTTTCTCTTTCTTCCTTGTTTTGTCTAAGTTTTGGCTCCCGTTAGTAAATAAAATATGTCATTGGGGTTTGTTCAATTTGGCAATGTTAGTCATATTTAGGGGTCAAATGAACAATAAAAAAATTTTAGGGGGGTCGTTTGAGAGATAAAAATAAGGAAAAAGGATAAGGCTGCTTTAGGAATGTTCTAGAATAGGGGGCAGCTGTCCCTATTTGGTTAGCACAAAATGCTGAGCCAATAAGGGACAGCCAACTGTCCCAGGTGGTTAAAAGATGCCTTTTCAGGCTGAAGGGAATATTTCCCTGATTTGTTATCCAGCACCCGGCCTTTGAGGCCTATAAGTAGTACCATTTTCACTCATTAAACACACACTGATATATATTTTCAGAACTGGAAAACACTAAAAAAAGGGTCGAATATTCTCATACTAAGATCTGATTCCAATTCTCCTGAGTTTAAAAGAAAGGGAGCTGTCAATACCTTACTGATTTTAGGTTTGAACATGAATTAAACTTGGTGCTACTGTTGCTAACTACAGCTGCTAACTAATGCTGGTTTCATTATCTTTTGCTGAAGCTTTGTTGTTTTTTTGGCTGTATCCAGGTATCTTCATGACCCCTGAAATGACAAGTTGAAGTTTTAACATGTTTGAATTGGAATGGACTTTCAGAACTTCTACTTTCGTTTAGAATCTGTTATTTTGTTTAGTTTTGTAACTATTGGTTTCAATTTGGTTAAGTGTTGACATTAGTATACTATTCTCTAGTATGTTTTACAAAATTGAAGTGTTCGAAGTTCAAATTAGTACAAATGTTCAGTTATAAATTATTGAAACTGTGATGGGAAACTGCTGATTGCATAATGTGTGTATGTGTATTATCATGTTGAGTCATTTTGAGTGCCAACACTGTCAGATTGATGGCTGGTTTAGATCCAGGGTAATGCATAAATTAAGAAAGTAAATCTTTGCTAGATCAGACTATGAGTATGGCGATTGTGATGTAAGGAACTTCATTAAATGTGAGTGAGTTTTTCTTTATTAGC
The DNA here is from genome assembly GCF_001879085.1 of Nicotiana attenuata. Classification (NCBI taxonomy): domain Eukaryota; kingdom Viridiplantae; phylum Streptophyta; class Magnoliopsida; order Solanales; family Solanaceae; genus Nicotiana; species Nicotiana attenuata. The sequence continues at coordinate 220,249 of NW_017671408.1, forward strand.
ATGTTATTGGCCTTGCTTTATTCTGAGTTTAAGCTCAAGGTAGTTTATGAGCAAATAATGTTTGATCCCTTTTTGCTACTACTAATACTGTTGCGCTTATGACATGGATGTCTAGCCCTTTCATTTTGCTGGATTCGTAATCTTTGGGTCAAATATTAATTTGAAGGAGGAGGAGTCTCAATTGGTCTTGATTCACGCCCAGGCGAGACAGTCTGGTCAAATTCTGACCTAAGGCAGTTATTTGTTTGCTCATTTTCACCTTTGGGCTCAATTTCGAGCCCAACTAGCTTATAGCAGCTTATTCTTTAAATTGCTTCTGTTTAGCATGACAAAAAATGATTTTCGACTACTGTATGTTTATCTCCAAAAGCTGGGCCTGATGCTCGGCCTAATCAAAACTATTGCGGCCATCCGCACCTCCTTCCTCATTCTTCGGCTCGATTCTGAGCCCAGTTCCGTCAACCATACTTCTTTTAAAAAGGGATCCTTTTTATGTATTGGGCTTGCTACTGGCCCATTTATTTTCAAGTAATTAATGACCTTCTTTTAAGACTGATGTAGTTCAATATGATTCCTTTAAAGAAAAAAAATGGATTGAGAGTGTGCCATCTAAAATTAGATCATCCATGGACCTCATCAATTAGATCAAGATCTGAACGTTTTTTTAGTTTATTATAGCTAAATACATTTCTTTTAAAGAGAAATGGATTGAGGCGTGCCATACATAATTAGATCATCCGTGGCCCTCATAAATGTCGCAACTTAGATAATTAAAAATGAATCTTCGTAGTTGCGCGTTACAATAAATTATTATGGCTACGGGTACGGTTCCCGTGACGTAGTTATGATTGCTAAAATTCGGGTGTACATTTCATGTGACCCGACTTCAATTTCCAATAATATTAAATAAATTAAATATGTCGCGATCCGCGGGTGCATTTCATGTACCGTGGTTTACAATTTGTTTACAAAAACAAATTAGTGTATATCAATCATGAATTTTCCTGAAAAATATTAATAGCGGTTAGAAAGGGATAAATGAACATAGGTTTCAAGAATGTTTTAAAATCGGATAAATAGGCCAATAATAATAGTTGAGCGACAGTGCCAAAACCACGGAACCCGGGAATGCCTAACACCTTCTCCCGGATTAACAGAATTCCTTACCCGGATTTCTGTGTTTCGCGGACCACAATTAGAGTCAAACATTCCTCGATTCGGGATTTTAACCGGTGACTTGGGACACCATAAATTATCCCAAGTGGCGCCTCTGAATTTGATATAAATAATCTCGTTTCGATTGTCACTTAAATTGGAAAAACTCCCTTATACCCCCCTTCGGGGGTAGGAAAAAGAAGGTGTGACAGTAAGGCCATCAAGAAAAACTTCAGGGCAAAGAAGATCCTCGTATGTGGCATTGGACAAGACGAGTACAACCGCATCTCAACCTGTCAATCTGCCAAGAAGATTTGGGAGGCTCTACAAACTGCACATGAGGGAACCACTTAAGTCAAGCTGTCAAAAATCGATATGCTTACTACTATGTATGAACTCTTCAAGATGAAAGGGGATGAGTCCATTTAGGACATGCATACGCTTTACTTCCATCATCAATGAGCTTCACTCCCTTGGAGAAATTATCCCAAGGAACAAACTGGTCAGAAAAATACTCAGTGTGTTACCCGGTTCCCTGAGAGAAAAGTCAATACTATCACGGAAACCAAAGATCTGCATAAGATGACGCTTGATAAACTCATTTGAAATCTAAAAACCTATGAAATGAAAAAGAAGAAAGATCATGAAAGAAGAGAACCCAATAAGGAGAAGAACATGGTTCTCAAGGCAGATAACAGTGACTCAAGTGGTGATGATGCTGACATGGCCTATCTTATACAAAGATTTCAGAAAATGGTTCGTAGAAATGGAGGAATTCCTAAGAAAGGCAGCTCTAGCAGAAACACAAAAGGTTATGATTTTTGTCACAAGTGCGGAAACCCAGGACATTTCATCAAAGATTGCCCTCTCCACAAGCAGTACCATTACAAACACAATGTGGACAAGATGGCTAAGAGGAATCTGGTCCCCGACAGGAAATTCAAGAGAAGAGATGTCGCTTATAATATTTTGAAGGGAGCTCTTGCTGCCAAGAGAGATTCCTCTAGTGAATCTGAGGGTGATGATTAACAAGGAGACACCTCCATGATAGTCGTTGAAAGCGAAGCTGCAGAATATGATTCCATATTTGCCTTGATGACAAAATTTGATTCTAATGAAGATGATGATGATGATGATGATGATGATGATGAGGTAAACTTTCTAGAAGTTTAAAGAAATTTGAAGTATTATTCTCAAAAGAAGTTGGTATCTTTACCTAATGTATTAATTGATGCTTACCACAAACTCGTTAATGACAAAAATGTTTTAACTGAGGAAATCGAAGAGATAGAACATGAGAGAGATGATTTTCTAGTTGTAGTTGTTGATTTGAAGGAAAAAATAGAGGAGTTAAAGAAAGATAATATTCTCTTAAAAAATTCAATGGAAAAATGCATGAACTCCTCAAAAGGAAAGGAAGTGGCAAGTGAGCCACACCTTAAGTTTGAAAATGAACTCAAAAGGGTAAAATTGAGTCTTTGTGTTGAACTTGAAAGAAGTAGACAACTTCAGGAAGATTTAAGCACGGTTAAAAATGACCTAGATAAATATTTGAAGTGACCTGGTCCTCTGATACAATCACTTCCATGTATAAAAATAATGTGGGGGGGGGGGGGGGATAGGACAGAAATCGGGTTTCACAAAGAAAAGGCTCCCTATAACCCACATAGCAAGTATGTTATTGTGCCTGATAACTAGCTTTGCACTCACTGTGGTAAGACTGGTCATTACAAAGATTCATGTAAAGCAAAGTTTCAGTCCCAACAGAAAAATAAAGTTTTAATTGAAAAAGTATCAACTGCTAAAAAACCTAATTCTCTTAAAAAGAAATGTGTGATGCCTGCATGGATAAAAGAAGTCGGATTCGCCCCTTCCCTCATTACAAGGGACCCAAACTTGTTTGGGTTCCTAAGTCTAATCTCTGATTCTCTTGTGCAGGCAATAGTGAAATGAAGCAGTCAAAAATGGTACATGGATAGTGGCTGCTCTAAACATATGACTGGAAGAATGGATGATTTCCTTTCACTCAAAGCCCTGCAAGGTAGGAGTGTGTCCTTTGAAAATGGAAAAAAAGGATACATTCTGGAAGTTGGAAAGATTGGAAAAATACTCACTCAATTAATTGAAAATGTGTATTATGTGAATGGATTGAAATATAGCCTGCTGAGTGTCTCTCAAATCTGCGACAAAGGAAACAAAATGGAGTTCGTGTAGAAGCCTTGCACTGTCACCAATCTTATAACTGGTCAAGTGGTTCTGATTGCAAAAAAATTTATAAACATCTATGTTGCAGACTTTGATTCTCTGAATGGTGGTGATCTTACATGTCTGAGTGTCGTTGAGGATGATGCTGAACTATGGCACAGAAGATTGGAGACATGCAAGCTTTACTCTGTTGAACAAGCTTATCAAGAAAGATTTGGTTCGTGTGTTGCCGAAGTCAAAGTTCAAAGATCACAAGGTGGAAATGCATGTGTGAAAGGGAAGCAAGTCAGGTCCTCGTTCAAGCCAAAGAAGGAAGTGAGCACCTCAAGGCCACTGGATCTTCTTCATATGGATCTTTGTGGACCTATGAGGATGCCTAGCAGAGGAGGAAAGAAGTACATCTTCGTTATTGTTGATAACTATTCCGGATTCACATGGACCTTATTTCTCAGAACCAAGGATGAAACCTTTCCCATCTTTGTTGCTTTTGTGAAGTTGATACAAGTGAAGATGACCCATAATGTTGTGAGCATTAGATCGGATCACGGTACCGAGCTTGACAATGCAAAATTTGATGAATTATGTGCTGCAATGGTATAAGTCATAATTTTTCTACTCCCAAAACACCACAACAATATGGTGTTGTCGAGAGAAAAAATAGGACTCTTGAAGATATGGGACGATGCTGATTGACAGTGGTGTACCAAAGAGTTTTTGGCTGAAGCAGTGACCACTGCATGTTATCTTATTAACAGGTGCATGATCAGGTCCCTCTTTAACAACACCCCGTATGAATAGCTTAATGGGAGAAAACCAAAGCTGACTTACCTGAGAACATTTGGATGCAAATGTTTTGTTCTCAATAATGGTAAGGAAGCGTTAGGAAAATTTGATGCTAAAAGTGATGAAGAAATATTTCTTGGCTATTCTTCACAAAGTAAAACATACATGGTCTACAACAAAAGGACTTAATGTGTAGAGGAAAGTATACATGTAATATTTGATGAATCTCACTACTCAAGTGGGAAAGATTCATATAATAAGGATGATCAAGATGGAGATTACTCAAAGGTCCCTGGAGAGGTTATTGATATGGCAAACGGTAAGGCAAATCTAATGAGTCAAGTCAAGGAATCCGGTGAAGAAGATGCAGTACAACTTCCAACTGATTGGGAGCAACTTGGTCCCTCCATCACAGCAACTGAAGCTGACAATAGAGTTGTTGATGCTGTGTCAGACACTCCTGATGCATAGCAAAGAAGTGGTATTCACATTTCATCGATGCCAATGATGGGTCTCACATGGCGGAACTTGGTCCCTCACATCCTGAAACCCAGGTGTCTAACTAGAAGCACAAAAGCTCACATCCTCTCCAAAACGTAATCACTTCTTTGGATTCAAGGATTCAGACTAGATCCAAGGCAAGAAACATGTTTGCTTTCTCAGCTTACTTATCTCAAATTGAGCCAAAAAATATCAAGGAAGCATTGAAAGATGCTGACTGGTTTGATGCTATGCAAGAGGAGCTCCATCAATTTGAGTGGAACAACGTGTGGCACCTGGTTCCTCGACCCTCAAATAGAATAGTTATTGGAACTAGGAGGGTGTTCAGAAACAAGCTTGATGAGTTTGGCGATACAACAAGAAATAAAGCCAGGATAGTGGTCTAAGGATATAATCAAGAAGAAGAAATTGATTATGATGAAAATTTTGCTCCAGTCTCAAGAATGAAAGCCATAAATATTCTCATTGTTTTGCATCTCATATGGAATTCAAACTGTTCCAAATGGATGCTAAGAGTAGATTTTTGAATGAATATTTAAAGGAGGAAGTTTTTGTCAAACGACCACCAGGTTTTGAATGCCATGAACATCCTGAATATATCTTCAAGCTTGGCAAGTCTCTATATGGATTGAACCAGATGAAAGATTGTCAAGGTTCCTTCTGGAGAATGAATTCACTAGAGGGAAAATTGACAACACTCTTTTTTTAAAGAAAAGAGGGAGGAGCATGTTGATTGTGTAGGTCTATGTTGATGAAATCATTTTTGGTGCAACAAATGATTTCCTGTGTGAGGAGTTTGCAAAGCTTATGGGAAGCGAGTTTGAGATGAGTATGATGGGGGAGCTGAATTTCTTCTTAGGGCTACAAGTTAAGCAAAACTCTAATGGAACGATGATAAGTCAGTAGAAATACATTAAGGAGCTTCTGAAATGAGATGGAAAGCTTAAAGACCATTGATATTCCTAGTGCTACTGATACTCGTCTAGACATGGACGAACTCGGTTCCCCTATAAATGAAACTATGTATTGGGGTATTATTGGATCTTTCTTGTACCTAACAGCCAAAACACTTGACATTGTGTTTAGTGTTGGGTTGTGTGCAAGATTCCAATCATGTCCTATAGAATCTCATTTGAAAGCTGCCAAAAGAATTCTAAGGTATGCCAAAGGAACGCATGACTTGGTCCTCTATTATCCCTCAGGAGATAACTTTGACTTAATTGGGTATGCTAATGCTGATTATGTTGGTTATCTGGTGGATAGAAAGAGCACATCTGGCATGGCACATTTTCTAGGATCATGCTTGATTTCATGGGGTACAAAGAAACAAAATTCTGTGGGCCTCTCTACTGCAGAAACTGAATATGTGGCAGTTACCTCCTGTTGTGCCTAACTGTTGTGGATTAAGCAGCAATTGGAAGACTTTGGCGTATTATTTGATTGTGTTCCATTGTTGTGTGACAACAAAAGCACCCTTAATATGGCAAAGAACCCGGTTCAGCATAAGAGGACAAAGCACATTGATGTGCGACATCATTTCCTGAGGGACAATATTGAAAGAGGACTCATATGTATGCAAGACGGAGGACCAGGTAGCAGATATCTTCTCAAAGCACTGAACAGATAGCACTTCGAAAGAAATCGACTGGAGTTAGGTTTGATTAAGTTGAACTAAAACATGGTTCCTTGATGATTGGCTATGAAAGGATGGTAAGATGAAATGTTAAAAAGTGTTTTCTACCGACTTCTAACTCAATTTTATACCATTATAGGTAAACACGCATGGCAACTATAGGACAAACAAGCAGCTAATGACATTGCAATTTTTGGAAGGATGATGCTCATATTTTCAAAAATCAGTCAGGGAACCTGGTTCCATGACTCAGGTTACTAGTTCCTCTTACGCTCATAGGCATTTTTGAACTTCACATCATTAATTGTCTCCGCCTTTTCCCATACCTCTTAAACCCAAACAACACACTTGTCACGAACCGAATTGTCTATCCATTTCATTAAAACACACGTACTTGTAACTAGTCCCTCATTTCCCTCTAAATACCCCAAAAAGGTAGTCTCTCTATCTCATAACTGTCTACATCAAACACTCTTCCTCTCTAAAAACCCTCATCGTATGTCTTCCCTCTCCAAAATCAATTATGTCTTCACCAAAATCTGAGTCTCCAAAAGCCATCACTGAAGTCCCTGTTGTGTCTTCATCTTATGAAGCACGGCCATCTAGATCAGAATCCCAACCTTCACCCACTGAAACCCCATTTTCCAACCAATCATCGTTTAAAGTCTCTTCCCCGTCTCTGTCCAGTTCTGGTTCCCATCGCAATCGAAAAAACCAAACTCCCAAAAATTTTGTTGTCTATCCCTCACCGTCTGCTACCATAGAGAAAATGGAAATAGAAGGACCTACGTCTACCTCTCACTTTCTCAAAACCGCAGAATAAATAGTGGAAGAAGATGAAGGTGTAGAAGTCTCCAGTCAACGTGTTGAGGAAGAACCTGTGGACAAAATGGTTGTTACTGGTCTGAGTGGTGGTGAGTCAGTATTTGGAGTCTTTGAAACCCAAACTGTACAGGGGTTTGATCTGAATGTCGTGTCATAATTAGGTAATGCTCCACCCTCTTTTATTGGTACTACATTATTATAATGAGGGTGAAAAAGATGGAAATTCTTTGACTGTTGTTGCTGAGGGAAGTCCAGTCGAGGATTCTTTGTCTGATAGTGTGAGTACTAGGACTCAAGGGGAAGAACGTAGGAATGGGGACCATGTGCCTCAAGGTGACAAGGCATCGGTCAGTACTATAGGGGAGCTTACAGAGGGACCTGGTCCCTCTGCCCAAGAGGATTTCTCAACTCCTACTTGAGATGAAACTTCAAGCTCTCTTAGACAGCCCCTGGGCAGTACTGACCCTACCTCTTCCCCTCACCTTGATGCAACCCCTTTAGAGGTTGTGTACCCTAAAATGAAGTCAGTATCAGAAGGAGATGCTGATGACAGTGAGGAGGACTATGACAATTTATCTGTAGCCCATTTTATCGTTTCTAGGAGTGGTGGAACAGTCACACAAGAGTCTTTTCCTAAACGACCCACCACTAGGCAGTAGAAAAAGGTTGCTCTTGACAGTGCATTAAAGGAGAATAAGGAGAAAAGAAAAAGGAGAAGACTTGTGAAAAGTAGACTGGTTGATGAGAAGGATGTGCTTCGGTTGTGGAAGTTGAGGATGAGGAGTTAAATCAGGAACCTGCTCCTCTTGTCCGTAAAACATCTAAGAAGGATGTGTCTGCGAAACAAAAGAAAGTATCATATGCAAAGGATGCTAAAGTTAGTGGTGAAGAAAGAGTTCAGAAGGAGAAAGTTGTTGAGAAAAAGAAGCCTCTCAGAAAGAGGCCAAGAAGCAGTAAGGAACCCGGTTCCTCAAATAAGGCAAGATAGATGTGTCTGAGCTTGAAAAGAAAGCTAAATTAAAAAAGCAGAAGTATTGTGGGGTAGAGTTTTTGACACCGACATTCTTGATCAGTATAGAATGAGGCAGTTGGTAGAAATCTATGACTTCCAAAAGTTGACTCAACTCTTTACTATTTAGAGTCCAAAGGTTTATGAGGAGGAAGTTCGCAATTTCTATGTTGATTTGTTTACTGTGGAAGGTGACACCATCTGTTTGAAGATCAATGGGGTAGATTTCGTGATGGATGAGGTTGTGCTTGGGGACATTCTTGGGGTGCCTGCTGAAGGTCTCTCAACTATGGAGGGAACCTGTTCCCAAGGTTTTAGGAATATAATCCTCAAGTCTCAAATTGCTCAACAAGGGGAACGAGTGCACAAGAAGGCACTGCTTCCAGAATACCAACTCTTGTTTGAGTTGGTGAACAAGGTCTTGCTACCAAGATCTAAAAGGTGATCCATTGCTCTATAGCGGACCTGGTCTTTTGGAGGCACTGGACGCCTACACTCCTATCAATTTGCCTGGGATTTTGATTGAACACATGAAGAAAGTGGCAGACTTCAAGGATGAAAATCATGGGTTGCCATATGGGTTCCTGCTTACAAGAATATTTGAACGATTTGAGGTCCCCTTGTGGACAGTAGTTATGGGAACCCGTAAACAAATGTTCATAATGGCCACCTTGGAGGAATGCGAGTGTGTGGACAAAAAAGGGGGTTCTACAATCTCTTCGCTTAGCGATGCTCAGAATGTTGCTAATGAGGTAATCAAGCGGTTGAAGGACCAGAATGCTATTCTAGAGTCCAAGCTCAATCAAACCAGTCAGGAACCTGGTTCCAGTAATGCTCAAGGAGAAGAAATTGCCCGCTTGAAAGGTGAGAATACAGAGTTGAGGAAACAGGTGGATAACCTGAAAGAGCAACTGATCAATGATCAGAGGGCTGTTAATTCTCGTGTGGACAGTCTTCTCTAGGCCCTTTCTTCCTCGTCCTTCCTTTCCTCATCCAATGCCCCATAATTTGTCCCTTTGTCAGTCCTGCCTAATCTTACAGTGTCCTTTTATTATCCGTCCCCTATGACTGTGGTACTCTAGTTCTGTTTAATTTGTGTATGTCTTTGTAATCATGGTACTGCTACAATGGTTCTTTTTCCTTCAATTAATGAGCATCCTCGTCCTTTTAAATACTTGTTATACTCGTGTATTCTGTTATTAGCTATGTTGTGTGCACACAAGTGGCATGAGTTAACTTTGCTATACTTCTTTTTGCATTTACTTGTCTGTTTTTTATGATGTCAAAAGGGGGACGACAATTGAAGGGGAGAAACAAGTTCTCAGGGGAATATGGCTAATATATAGGGGAACAATGTGGAGATCTGGTTGTCAGTGGAATATCAGTTCTAAGTTTGTCATCATCAAAAAGGGGGAAATAGATAAGTTATATGTCTTCTGTTTTGATGATTTAACAAACTTCATATGAGAACCAGATAGGAAACCTGATACAATTGGTTCATCCGCATTCAGAGCAACAAGTCAAATGTCTGGCACAAGTCTCAATGAAATCAGATAAGGGAACACGAAGGGAACATATAAAGATCAGTTCCTCCAGTCACAGTACAAGTCAACTCTAGCAGCTGTTAAAATTGTTGCACTGCACACGCAACAGTACAGCAGCACTGTAGAAGCATGTTGTGTACCGGACCCTCCCTTGCATCATCTTTGACGACCTCACTTATATATTACCAACATAAGGCAAGGGATTACACACACTTGCAAAACCTAAATATCATTTTCTCTCAAGTGTGCAGCCACCTTCATTCTCCTAAAAGGCATTGAAGAACAAAACAGCAACATGACAAAGGAGCAGATCCCAACATTTATTATATCGTGTGTTCTTTAGTATTGTTGTGTCTTTGTTCATGTTATTCACTTGTAAGTCCTACTCAGCTTAATTAGAAGCATCTTGTAAGACACTTTGTAAACCATAAACTGTGTGGTTGTTTTGGCTAGAATTAATCAAGTGGTTAGCTTTGTAATAGAGTTATTACACAAAGGCTTGCAATATTGTTATTGTAAGTAGGTGAGGAATTAAGAGTTTAATTCCTAAGTTATAATAGGTTGTAATCTAAAGTTACTAATTAGTGAAGTTGAAATCCTATGAGTGTAGGTCGTGATTTTTAATCGCGTAAGCTGGGAGTTTTCAGGTAAATATTGTTGTATTATTTACTTACTTTTGTGTTATGTGGGAACTGATAGAGAACCAGGTTCTCTATACAATTTGGTGTACTCTTAGTTTACATCACGAAAGAACTAAATTTAGTAGATGAAATTGACGCTTTTCCAACCCTACCTTAGTTACTAGTAGTATTCAAATTCTCAAGTACATCACAATAAAGAAAGAGATAAAAGTAATAAAGTGTGCCAAATTCGTAATAAGAAAAGTAAATCCAATAAAAGTAAAGGATTTAACTTATATATATACAGAGGGTATAAAAAGATTTTTTACTTTATTAACGTAATTTTGCGCAGCAGGCTGCCTGCCTTATTTTCCAAGTAACAAGTTCTGTTATTATGGATAGTTACTTGTAGGAATTACTCTCTTATTAATAACCTAATAGTGTAAAAATTCTTTTATATTAGCAGTACATATGCAAGTTATCCTCCCTCACCTCGCTCGAGAATATTGTGTATGATGTAGCTGACAAGATAATCAAAACTTTAATTTTTCTCTAGATAACAATGGAAAAGAATCCCATCACTCCCTGTCGCACCTCCGGCTAAAAATCCCATCGCCCTTCGAGTCAAAACTTTGTTGCTCGTCCGGCTCAAAACCCTATTGTCCGTCCGGCTCAAAACCTCGTCACCCCTCGAGCTCAATACCATTTCTCCCCTCAGACTCAATACCATATCACCTCTCCGGCTAAAAAACTTTTCGCCCCTCACGCTCAAAACCTAGTTACTCCTCAGGCTCAATACCATGTTTCCCTTGAGGCTCAGTACCATGTCGCACATCTGGCTTGTAACTTTCGCTCCCCACGTCCTATGTTGGATTTTTTAGGAAGCTCATTATGCTCCAAGGTCATAACCATATTTTCATCCATAAAGCAGACTGGAGTGTCCACTCTGTCGCAATGCCTTCCCTTCGTTTGTTGTACTTAAAAACCATCAGCTCGCCATCCACGGTGAACTCTACCGTGCGAACATTCTGTAAGGATATCCTTTTTTATCTTTCTCCTCCTCCATGCCATTTCTCATTCTTCATCGGTGGTGTTTGGATCTTTAGAGTTTAGATGTTTTTTTCTCTTAACATTATTTTTATGTGTCATTATTTTTGTGGCTATAAAAGCTTCTCATTAAGGATAAAGTGAATAAAATGAAAAGTTTAGAGTTAAATTATTTCTAAATATAAAAATGTGTCATTCTTTTTAGAACGGACTAATAAGAAAATTGTGTCTTTTTTGATTCCGTGGTCATAGTATTTTGTAGGACGGCAGTACGAAATAACTTTTTTGTTATAATAGTATATATCATAACTACTAGTAACTCACTAATTGACACAAATTGCTTTATCCAACAAATTATCAAAACTTATATGTTTTTGATGGAGCATGTGATAAGTATGTAATATGATGAACATCAGGTCGTGTTTGTCACGACCCAAAATCCACTAAAGATCGTGATGATACCTAACACCGCCGTCAAGCAAGTCAATAGTGAATGATTAACTTAATTACTCATTTTAGTATGTTGAAATCATAATTATTATTAATTAAATAGCATGAAATAGAATTTACAGGGTAAATGGTGATATTTCACGAACTACAATAATGAACAACCCGTAAGAACCCCCAAAACCCGGTGTCACAAGTGTATGAGCATCTAGTAATGAGTACAACAATAATACAACATCCGCCTGAAATACAAATTAGACAGGAATATAAATAACTCTTATGGAGACTCTATATGCTGCGGATCGTATCAAAGAAGTGCACCTCACCGTAAAGTCCCCGCAACAGCCACGCATCTGCACTTAGAGGACCACCAGAAACATATATGTATATCTGCACAATAAGTGCAGCAAGTGCAACATGAGTAAATAAATCAAAGCGTACCTAGTAACTATCTAACCTAACCCCAGATAAGTAGTAACGAGGGGTCGACATCGACACTTACTAGTGGCCCAATAAGACAAATATAGTAAGAAGTAAAGAGATATGGGACACAGCAGCAAACGAAATAAACAAGTGTAAATACGTGGTACAATCCTTCTCACAACCGCAACTCAAACTCTCGATTAGCAGTTACCTCCACAACCGGAGAATATATATATATATATATATATATATATATATATATATATATATTGGACCTCACCAGATATATTGCCATAATTCAAATCAGGAAAAATTCCCAGATACACTGGCTTCTTAACAAATATTATGCACGATTCCATTGGAGTATTTTATAGAAATGCTGAGGCGTACGGCCCGATCCACCATAATGTGCGCACTGCCGAGGGTCGAATGGTACAAACAATAGATGTATCTATCCTGCCGAGGCGAATGGCCCGATCCCATTAGAATAAGAAGCTTTGACGGGTACTTGACCCCACTAACGAAGGGACATATGAGTTATAAGAAGCTTTGGGGAAACCTTTGGATGAGAATGCATAACGAGGGAGAAATTCGTAAGAGGAGTACAATTATTTTGCAGCTAATCACGAAGCCCGTCGAATCTCTACAATAGCGAGTCTATCACTCTAAACAAGTCTAGTCTCAAGTCGTAATGTAAAATAAAGGAATTTAATAGGCAAGGGACTACTTAAATAATACAGCTATAGCATGGTGTGAACCTAAGTCTACTCGGACAATAACATGGATTTAGCTACGTATGGACTCTCGTCACCTCGCGCGTACGTAGCCCCCGCAACAAGTAACATACATCAAATACATCACCTAGGGGTAGTTTCCCCCTCAGAGAGTTAGACAGGAGACTTACCTTGCTCCGAAGTTCCATAACCGGCTCCAAAGCCTCTCTAGTACCTCAAACCGATGCTCGTCGATTCAAAACTAGTCAAATTGTGTGCAAACCAATAAAGATATATTCTAATACTCATAATTAATCACTTAATAAAAATTCTCTACTCCGCTTAAAAAGTCAATAAAGTCAACCCTCGGGCCCACGTGCCCGGATTTCAAAAAGTTTCGAAGATAATCATTACCCATTACCCATACCTTCGCACCTACGGAATAGTAGCCGCTTCTGCGGCTCCGCACTTGCAGATAAACCATCGCAGGTATGGCTACAGCACAATCCAACAACCCTCGCTTCTGCGCCCCAAGTAGCACACCTGCGCTTCTGCTTCTGCGGGCCTCAAGCGCTTCTGCGCTCGTGCACCTACGACTCATTTTCCTCTTCTCTGTCCAGGCCTTCTTGGCCAACCTCCGCTTCTGCACTCCAATGGTCGCATCTGCGATCTCGCAGGTGGGGGAAATCCTTCGCACCTGTGTCCTCTGCCCAGTTCACTCCCAGCCGCTTATGCGGTCCTCTTCCTCGCTTCTGCGAGGCCGCTTCTGCGATGGATCTTCTGCAGAAGTGGTCACACTAGCAACCAGATTTTTCCAGCTTCTCCTTAAGTCCAAAAATCGATCCGTTAACCATCGTGAATCCACCCGGGACCTCAACAAAACCTACCAACAAGTCCTAAAATACCATACGAACTTAGTCGAGCCTTCAAATCACATCAAACAACGTCAAAACTACGAATCGACGATATAAATCTTTTTTTAACTTTCAAACTTTGACGAACGCGTACGAACCATACCAAAACATTCCGAAATGAGACCAAACTTTGCGTACAAGTCATAAATCATAATATGAACCTGTTCCAAGACTCGGAATCCCAAACGAAGATCGATAACATAAAAACCCACTTCAAACCAAACTTAGGTAATTCTTAAACCTTCAAAATGTCAATTTTCCATAATAAACACTAAAATGCTTCCGGGATATCCGATACTCAACCCGAACATACGTCCAAGTCCGAAATCATCATATAAACTTGTTGGAACCTTCAAATCCTGATTCTGATGTCGTTTACTCGAAAGTCAAACCTTAGTCAATTCTTCCAACTTAAAGCTCCCGAAATTAGAATTTTCTTTCCAAATCAACTCCAAACTTCCCAAAATTCAATTCCGATCACACGTACAAATCATAATACCTAAAGTGAAGCTACTCAAGGCCTCAAACCGCTGAACAACGCTCTAGAGATCAGAGCGACCGGTCGGATCATTACAGTGCTACTCTCATTTTTTTATATTTGTATTTACTCCGCTATAAAGTCCTACAATGTGATCTGATTGTTTACTTGCTGAGGTGGGATGTCATGACCAAATTTTTACTATGGATCATGATGGCGTCCAACATCGTTGTTAGGAAAGCCAACGGTGAACTATCAACTTAATTATTCATTTCAGTATTTTTAAAATTATGAATTTTATTAAATAAAGAAATTAATGCATTAAAAATTGTGGATACATACAATATTAGTATGATATAAAATAAAAAGGTGATAATATTAAGCAAAACCATAAACATCTACTAAATTATCCCAAATCCGGTGTCACAAGTGCATGAGCATACACTAGGAAGCACAATACTAATACAATATATGTCTAGAATGTAAAAATAGACAGGACAACATAAATGAACATGATGGAGACTCCGTGTGCTGCGGATCAAAACTTGGAATGCAGCTCACCGTAAATTCCCCTCAACAACTGCGCTCATGCACCTAAATGACCACCAACATACATGCACAATCAGTGTAGAAATTTAGCATGAGTACGTAAATCAACGTGTACCTAGTAAGCATCTAGCCTAACCCCGGAGAAGTAGTGACGAGGGGTCGATATCGACACTTACTAATGGTCCGATAAATAAAATACAAGAATTATAAGTAGTAATGAAATACAACCGTATCAATGAAATAAGAAACAGTAACTAACGTGATCCTTTAATAAAATATTAATTTATACCACATGCCATCTCAACAAATAAGAACAGTCAAGTAAATATCAGGTCTCAAGTCATGAAGGAATATCATGTAATTGCCAAGTCTCAATCAAAAGGGTAATCTCGTGGATATTCGAACTCCTAGCGATTTTACACATGAATTATATCGAGGTCTTACGGACGATCCATATAGTCATGTACATACACTAAGTCGTACGGCCCGATCCATGGATGCATCTAAATATATATAATGCCGAGGTGTTTGGCCCGATACCCAGGAAGAGAAGAAACTTATCGAATTACGGGTCATGTATTTGCAACACAAGGTCAGGGACATAACGTAAGCATGTAATTTACCATCAATAAATTATCCCGCCAAACAACTCAAGGTATTGAGGTTCGATCTGACTTGATCTCTATCAAATTCCAATTATAAGTTTTAAGTACGTAAACTAACAAATTGAGTTCAAGTAATACAACTACTGTATGGTAAAGTCCTAAGTCTACCCGGACATAAACATGATTCTAGCTACATATGGACTCTCTTCAACTCGTGTGTACGTAGCCTCCAAAACAAGTAGCACATAACAAATACAACACCAACGGGGTAGTTTACCCCTCACAAGGTTAGACAGGAGACTTAC
Source organism: Nicotiana attenuata (assembly GCF_001879085.1). Classification (NCBI taxonomy): domain Eukaryota; kingdom Viridiplantae; phylum Streptophyta; class Magnoliopsida; order Solanales; family Solanaceae; genus Nicotiana; species Nicotiana attenuata. The sequence goes on from NW_017671408.1 coordinate 236,005, forward strand.
CTCGCTTAAAATTTCGATAACCGACTCTAATACCTCTCTAACTCCTCAACCAATGCCAAACGACCCAAAACTAATCAAACAACGTGCAAACCAATCAAAATATACTCCAATACTCATAATTCAACAATTTATAAAAAATTTCAACTCCGCTCGAAATGTTAACAAAGAGAACCCCCAGGACCACGCACCCGGATTCTAAAAGATTTGCAAAGATAAATACCACCCATAACACCACGAACTCAAAGATATAATTATTTCTAATTTCATGTCCAATTTCGTGGTCAAAATCCAAGATTACTATTTCTAGGTTTTCTTCCAAAATCCAACAATTTCTACAAAATTTCATGTTTAAATCCATATACAATTCATGTATTTAACTTACAACAAGTAGGAATTACTTACCTTGCAATAATGATGAAAATCTCTCCTCGAAGTGCTCCCAAAATCGGCCAACTCAAGTGAAAATGAGTGAAAATGAGCTAAGTCTGTATTAAAAATCAAGTCTGCCCAGGTCTTTCCTCTTCTCGATCGCGGAAGTACCCACATAATCGCGAAGGCCAAAAATCACAACTGTCAAAAATCTTCTTTGCGTTTGCGACCCCCGATCGCGTTCGGACACCTCCTGATCCCAACACTTCGCATTCGCAGTCTCTGAGCCGCATTCGCGAAGGCTTAATGCATGCCAGACCCCCAACTCCCCGTCCTTCTTCGCGTTCGCGAATCCCTGTGGCCTTCGCGTAGGGTACCCAAGACCCATCTTCGCGTTACGACTACAGTGTCGCGTTCGTGATGCACAATTCCCCTTCAGTCAAAAATTCTTCTTCGCGAACGCGTGCATCCCTTTGCAATTGCGAAGAACAACACCAAACACCAGCACTAGCACCAGCAAAGCATCCATACTTGGTCCGAAACCATCCGGAAACACACTTGAGGTCCCCCGAAACCCGTCCAATCACACCAACAAGTCCCAATACCTACTCTAAGTTTCTCCAAAGGCTCGAAACACCACGAATAACATCAAAACCATGAATCGACGACCGAAATCCTTCTTTTAAATTTCAAACATTCAAAATTCGTCGAACGCATCTAAATTATACATAAACATTCCGGAATGATGACAAATTTATGTACAATTCATAAATCACAATACGAACTTATTCCAAGGTTCGAAATCTCAAACGGACATCAGTTACACCAAAGTCCACTTCAAATCAAACGTAGGAAATTCTAAAACCTTCAAAAGGCCAACTTTTCAAATTAAGCGCCGAAACGCTCCTCGACCATCCGATACTCCACACGAACATATGCCCAAGTCCAAAATCATCATACGAACCTATTGGAACCTTCAAATTTCGATTCCGAGGTCGTTTACTCAAAAGTCAAACCTTGATCAACTCTTTCAACTTAAAGCTTCCGAATTGAGAATTATTCTTCCAAATCAGCTCCGAACTTCCCGAAAATTGAAACCAACTACTCGTGCAAGTCACAGTACATAAAGTGAAGCTACTCAAGGCCTCAAACTACCGAACGATGTGCTAGGCCTCAAAATGACCGGTCGGGTTGATATATTCTCCCCCACTTAAGCATACGTTCGTCCTCGAACGTGTCAACAACCATTCCAGAGTTGCCCAAAATTACTGTTTAACACCTCGGGCACCTACCTGAATAACTCATTAATATAAGTTGATTCTATCTCAATCTTCATCCTTAAAATTATCACAGTTTTTATGTTATGGACAAAGCAAGTAATTAATAAGTACGCAATAAGATGAATGTCAGATTGTGTTACTCTCATTTTGTTTGTGTTTGTATTTACTCCATCATTAAGTCCTACAATGTAATTTGATTGTTAGTTCCTTTTTGCATATATTGGTAGATGTACTTGCGGAGGTAAAAAGGGGATACTTCTATTAATTTTTTTAATTTTCTTTTGATTAGAGGTTTTGATGGATTTTATGATATATGCTATCTAGCTATATTTTTGTTACGTACTCTACCTCTCTTTGTTGCATTTCGCTTCTATTTTAGTTTCACTTACTGCTTTCATAAGAAATTCCAATTCTCGAGTTTTGTTGCTTAATACTCGAGACACATTAATCAGTCATAATTTATCAGCAAATCAAATTATTACCTGTCATAGAGCTATATCACTCGACATTTTGTTAACGAGTTCGTGTTGATGTTAACCCCTATGTGTAGTTGTAAATTATTCTATTAAAGTTCATGAATATAAGTGCATTATACCATATAGCGATATTTTACATCCATTTGTTTTAAATTTTAAAACCTAGGTTTGCGTTGGTTATTTCGTACATAATTTGAATAGTTCTTATAGCTCTATTAGGCAAATTACACGTTACGTAATATGTATTCTGCCTAAGTTTTGAATAGTTTTAAATCATCATCAACATTCGATACTACTAAAGTTTTGCCTTTTATTGATGCGGCTTACCGAGGAACTTCCCTCGGAAACAACGCTTTATAGGTGGAACATCGTCAGTACAATGTCTGTAGGTAAATAATTTTGTGGCAACACACACACACATAAAATTATATATCAATGTACAACTTTTGAAGCATATTTTAAAAAGATTTACATACATATATTGTATACGGTTAGAAAAAGGCCGATTTTATGCTTTTCATGGCATCTTCAAGCTCGGCCTCGATAGGATCGAAGTACAGCCCGAGGCTCATTCTCGAAGCACTTGCCTCGGCAAGACATATCGAAGACTCGTTACGATACACCTCGAGGCGGCATGGAAATCAACGACCGTTATTAAAAGGCGGAAGACCCCCAAGGGCGCTTGATGAGGACTGACACAGTCTGCAAAGAATAACTACAGATCCACATTGGACCGTTATATAGATGTACCAATAGCATTTTCCCATCATGATTAGACATGTACTATGTAAGGATCCCCCTCCTATATAAAGGGGATCCTTGTCATTTTGTAAAGAGACAGATTATTACACAACATATTAAATACAATTCAACATTCTCTGCTCTTTGCTTAAACAATTGTTCTTCACATTTATTGCTATTTTTTCATTGTTCATTTATTATTCTTCATTTATTGCTTGTTATTAACCGCAAAAGGTCATCTCTGAGGCCCTCCTCATCATTAACTCTTCATCAATTGTTCATTGCTATATGCCTTATCTAGACCTCGAGGCCCTGCTCCGTCTAGCTCAAGGCCCGGTCTTGTGGCCCTATTGGTTGCATTTCTTACTTTCTTTACTACACTTAGCATTATTCACCTTTCAACTAGCGTTAAGATAAATCATGTATTTTTAGAACCACCAATCAAATATAATTGTAGTTACCATTTTCAAGGTAAACAGTTTGGCGCCCACCGTGGGGCTAAAAATAATAGTGATTGTTTTGGCGCTAGTTTTCTCCTAACACACGTTACTCTTCACCCTTTTTCTTGTCAAAAGATTCTTTGATTCCAGATCAAAGAATGTCTAACTCAACGAATGCACACGAAAACAACGGTATTGGTCCTCATGGAAAGAATGGACCGGAAGAACCTCAGCACATCATTCACATGATCATTGGAGGAACCGACGTCCCACAGGGGCCCATGTTCAAACGGGCCAGAGTGTCCATAGCAGCAGAAAGGCAAACTCGGAGCTGTATACCCGAGGACGCCCTTATATTTAGAAAAGAAGACATCGAGGTCTTGTCCCAACCACATGATGATGCGCTGGTAATTTCTTTTCTTTGGAATAACGTTCAAATTAAACGTGTGCTCGTGGATCCAGGTAGCTCGGCCAACGTAATCAGGTCAGAGATGGTGGCGCAGCTCGGACTGCTCGACCAGATCGTACCCGCCTCTCGAATCCTCCATGGATCAACATGGCATCGAAGGGGACATGGGGTACAATGCCACACTTGGAAGACCGTGGATACAATATGAGGGCGTTACCATCAAATCTTCACCAGATAATGAAATTCCCAACAAAAGACGGTATATGGAGAACAATGCACAGTAAAGGAGATGTTCGCGGTAAATGACATGACACCAACATCGACTCCCCCCGTCCGGGACGAGTCAGGAGACGGGCCGACTCCCGAGGAACAGGTGGTTTGTGAGCATTCGAACGAAGACGACAAGGAAGATTTCCTCACTCCTCGAACCTTCGTTGCCCCCGAAGAATCGGATGCAACAAAATCAATGGTCGAAGAACTCGAACAGGACGTCTTCGCCAAACATCTTCCAGATCGAAAGGTATACCTGGGAACTGGATTAACCCCCGAACTCAGAAAAAAAACTCATCCAATTTCTTGTTAACAACATTGATTTCTTTGCTTGGTCCCATTTAGACATGACAGGGATCCCACTAGAAATAGCCACCCACCGACTAAGTGTTGATCCAAGATTCAAACCAGTAAAGCAAAAAAAGGAGGCCTCAATCCGAGGTAAAACATGCGTTCATCAAAGACGAGGTAACTAACCTCCTCAAAACAGGATCGATTAGGGAGGTAAAATACCACGAATGGTTGGCTAATGTAGTAGTGTTCCCCAAAAAAGGAAACAAATTAAGAATGTGCGTAGATTATAAAGACTTAAATGAAGCATGTCCCTAAGACTCATTCCCATTGCCCAACATCGATTGCTTGATCGATGCCACGGTCGGCCACGAGATCCTCACTTTTCTCGATGCCTATTCCAGGTATAATCAAATTCAAATGAACCCAGAAGACAGGGAAAAGACTTCGTTCATCACGAAGTATGGTACATACTGCTATAACGTAATGCCCTTCGGACTAAAAAACACAGGAGCTACGTACCAACGCCTAGTTAATAAGATGTTCGAACATCAAATAGTCCAATCTATAGAAGTTTACATTGATGACATGCTAGTTAAGTCCCTGCGCGCAGAGGACCATTTTACTCATTTGCAGGAAACATTCGATATCCTTAGAAGTTACAACATGAAGCTCAACCCCGAGAAATATGCCTTCGGAGTAGGATCGGGCAAATTTTTAGGCTTCATGGTGTCAAATAGGGGGATCGAGAAACCCCGACAAAATCAAGGCCATTAAAGAAATCACAGTGGTGAACAATGTGAAGGTCGTACAGTGGTTGACCAGGCGGATAGCGGCCTTGGGCCGGTTCATCTCAAGATTGTCAGATCGGAGTCATCATTTTTTCTCCTTGCTCAAAAAGAAAAGCAGCTTTGAATGGACTCAGAAATGCCAGCACGCTTTGGAGGAGCTAAAGCGGTATCTCTCGAGCCCTCCTTTGCTCCACACCCCGAAAGAAGATGAAACATTGTACTTATATCTAGCCGTATCTGAGGTAGCGGTAAGTGGTGTGCTGGTTCGGGAAGAACAAGGTACGCAATTCACTGTTTATTACGTAAGTCGCACTCTAGGAGATGCTGAAACCAGGTATCCCCACTTAGAAAAATTAGCTCTTGCATTAATAAGTGCATCTCGGAAATTAAAACCTTATATTCAGTACCATCGTATATGCGTTTTGACAACGTACCCTCTTCGAAACATCTTGCATAAACCTGAACTATCGGGCAGATTGGCCAAATAGGCTATCGAACTCGGAGAGTATGATATCGAGTATCAACCTCGTACGGCCATCAAGTCCCAAATTTTGGCGGACTTTGATAACTACGGATTATGATGCATTTTACACTCCTTCTTGCTTAAGTTTTGATTAGAAATGTGTGCAAAATCGTCCAAAAGGCTCAAAAGTTGTACTTGATTGCAGGGTTTGATCAACAAGGTGACAATGTATCAAAAACCAGCTCAAAAAGGAGTGAAACATGAACAAGTACCAAGACCAAGACCAAGCTCAGTCAAACAGCGCCAGTGCGGCCGCACACCATTTTGTGCGGTCCGCAAAGATGAAAATCAGAGAGTATGCTTCTCAGTCAGCCAGGCAATGCGGCCGCAAAGGATTTTGTGCGGAATTGATTTCATTGCGGCCGCACTCGATTTCGTGTGGTCCGCAGAGCCAAAGATCAGAGAGCTGCCAATTAGAGGATTATGCCTAATGCGGTCCGCGGTCCATTTTGTGTGGACCGCAATAGAAGCCACCACGGCCGCGGTGCATTTTGTGCGGTCCGCGGTGGCCAACTTCAGAGAGGAGATTACTTAATCCAAGAGCCTTAGTGCGTCCGCACTCGATTTTGTGCGGTCCGCACTAGCCTCGCAGGGGTAGTTTTGTCAAGAATTTTCAGCCTAGTATAAATAGTTTATTTTCCCATTTTTAGGTCATCAGATAGATTTTGGGACAGAGCTGCGCTCGTGAACTCTTCTCTTATACCATTTTGAGTAATTTTAGCTTAGTTTCATCATTGAATCTTCAAGTTTTATCTAGTAATTAATTATTATGGGCTTTTCTTCATCTATTTCTTTGTTTTCTTCTATAATCATGAGTAGCTAGACCCATTAGCTAGGGTTGTGTCTTAACCCTAGTGTGGGTAATTGAAGGGTCTTGTGTTTTGATGCTTGATTGTCTATGGGTTTTTGATATTTGGAGTAATTTAGGGTTTTAATGTTTAATTAGTGGTTGCAAACACTAGTTTATGCCTAGTAGACTTTGGCTCTTCTTGTGAAAGAGAGCCTAAGTCCATGAAATTGGTCCAACAAGGAATTGGGGCGCATTCAAGAGATTGATAGCCCCAATTCAAGGGTTAAACCTAGAGATAGTAATACCCGACTTGAACCTCAATTGCTTGCACAAATTTGCATACCCAATTGGTCTTGAGAAAGTCAATTCGAGCAAAATCACTCGAACTACCGAGAGGTATAGAGTGAGTAGAATCGTGCAATGGTTATATCATACTCCTCAAATGTGACAATCTAGCGTTAGACTCAAGAATCCGTCAATTAGCCACCTAGGAGAAAGTCACTACCCTAGTGTCTTTTATCTATTTGAACAACTTGCTATGGTTTAATCTTAGCTTTACCTAGTCTAATTTAGCATCCTAGTAGTATAAAATTAGAAGTAAAAATCAAAACCAACAATGTTTAGAAGTGCAATCAGGAACAAATACACAACTCCAATTTAGATAGAAACTCAACTCCAATATCTAGCTCCCTGTGGAAATCGATCCCGACCTTCTCGGGTAAAAGCTGCTTCGACCTCTCTTGCTACTTCATAGTAGTACAGGGTTGGCCTCGACCACTTTTTGGCGCCGTTGTCAGGGAGCTAACGGTTTTGGCTATCTATTGTCTTGTGTATTGTTCTTCTTTCCTTCTGTGTTACTAATTTGTGTGTGTCACAACTTCAGGTACAAAATGGCAGCAAATGCCAATGACACTCTTGGAAATGTGATTGCGGGGGAGGAGGTAGATTATGTCGGAGATGATGAGGTGCCTCTTGTACCTCAAGGACAATGTAGAGGCGGCCAGGCCAATGCTAATGCCAATGACAATATTCCAGACCCTCCTTCGCCACCTCCAAGAGTGGCTCCTCGAGTGCTTCCAAACCAAGGCTATGCAATTGTCCCACCCCGGATCCGGGCGGGCAATTTTCAAATTACCAATGTGATGCTGACATTGCTAGAGCAGCGTGGGTATTTTACGGGCGCTTCCAATTAAAATGCTTACAAATATCTCAAGGGTTCGTGGATACCTGTTGGGGGAGCAAGCAAACAAATGTGTCCGAGGATGCACTTCGGTTGATACTCTTCCCATTTTCACTTAGAGGGAAGGCATTGGATTGGCTTGAGCGACTTCCCAACCATTCCATCACTACTTGGGATGAGTTGGCGGACAAGTTCATTGCAAAAATTTTCTCACCGGGGCATATGGCAGCATTGAGAGATGAGATCTTGGCTTTCAAGCAGGAGCCCACTGAACCATTGCATGAGATTTGGGAGCGCTATAGAACAATGGTAAAGGAATGCCCCAACAATGATATGACTAAGGCGATGATCCAACAGACTTTCTATCGGGGCATTAACACAACAAACCAGTGCATAGTGAACCAACTTGCTGGGGGCAACTTCATGAAGCTGTCTTATGATGAGGCTTGTGACATTCTTGACGAGGCGGCTGACACTTCTTCTGGTTGGCAAAGTAGAGCTAATGTGCCCTAGGGTGACCCCACGGTCACTCATTTGCACAAAGAGTTACATGATCATGGGCAGGCTACAGCTGAGTTGACACAAGTTCAAGATCCTCGCCAAGTGAATGCTATGGAGGGTGTAAACATGCTAGTCAATAAAAGAAGACAAAGAGGTCAATAGAACCAAGGGAATTCGGAGCAATTTGACAATGATTGTGGTGGATTCCAAGATGATAGTTATAATGGGCAAAATGAAGAGGTGCAATACGTGAATAATTATCAAGGCCAAAGGGGCAATTCTTCCAACCAACAACAATGGAGACCCCAAGGCAATTGGGGGAATCAACAACAACAAGGCAATGGTAATTGGGGGAGCAACAACCAAAATTCCAATTGGGGCAATCAGAACAACCAGGGTAATTGGAATGGTAACAACAACAACTGGGGTGGTAACAACAATCAAGGTGGGTGGAACAATGACAATCAAGGAAACCGGGGGCAAGGCTTTCAAAGGCCCCCGATGTACCAACAACCGAACAATCCACCCACATTTCCATCCCAAGGTCCTAGTTCTTCCAACAATGACATGGGGAGAATTGAAATGATGCTTGAACAAATGATGAAAAAGAGTGCGGATTCCGATGCTCAGTTGTCTTCCCACAATACTTCAATTAGAAATTTGGAGGTGCAATTAGGCCAAATCTCTCAGTCCTTGAATACTCGCCCTAAGGGTGCTCTACCAAGTGATACGGTAGTAAACCTTAAGGGTGGGAACAATCATGTTATGGCGGTAACTACAAGGAGTGGACGAGGCAGTGATGTGAATGCCTCTAAACAAAAGCAAATTTTGAGTGATGAAGTTGAGTTGCAAGAAGATGAATTTCCTTTGGTGGTTGAAAATGTGATTGATGAGAATGTGAATAACGAAGTGAGGATTGATATTCAAGATGCCGAGGTGGAAACTCAAAATAACGTGAACCCGTCTAGGGAACACATAATAGACATACCGGAGCCGGTTGTGCCAAAAGCCAAGGCTCCTTTGCTAAGGCCACCTCCACCTTATCCTCAAAGGCTCGCGAAGAAGAGAAATGAGAATCAGTTTAAAAAGTTCATTGATATGATGAAGAGCTTATCCATCAATGTGCCTTTGGTGGAGGCTCTTGAACAAATGTCGGGCTATGCTAAATTCATGAAGGACTTGGTGACAAAGAAACGATCCATGGATTTTGAAACTATAAAGATGACCCACCAAGTTAGTGCAATAGTGCATTCAATGTCCCCGAAGCTTGAAGATCCTGGTACTTTCAGCATTCCTTGCACCATAGGGAGTGCGGACTTTGGCAAAGCTCTATGTGATTTGGGGGCAAGTATCAACTTGATGCTCTACTCAGTTTTCAAGACTTTGGGTATTGGGCAACCGAGGCCGACTTCCATGAGATTGCAAATGGCGGATAGAACGATGAAGAGACCATTGGGTATTATTGATGATGTGCTTGTCCGGGTGGACAAATTTATCTTGCCAGCTGATTTTGTGATCTTGGATCGTGAGGTGGATTATGAAGTTCCAATCATCTTGGGGAGACCTTTCCTTGCTACTGGGAAGGCCTTAGTTGATGTAGAAGCAGGGGAACTCGCCTTCCGGGTGGGTGATGAAAAAGTGGTCTTTCATGTGTGCAAGTTAATGAAGCAGCCCAACAGTTCCAAGGTGTGCTCTTTTGTGGACCTTGTCACGGAAGTGATAGTTGATGATACCAGTGCAATGATCAATGTGGAGGACCATCTAGAAGCCGTATTGTCTTGATGTCAATGATGATGAGGGCCGAGTGGTGTGTGTGTGAATGCTTTACATGGGATGGGCTCTTACTCTTATGAGCCTAGAAAACTATCTTTGGATCTTGAGAATAGCAAGACTCCACCAACAAAACCTTCAATTGAGGAACCTCCGGTGTTGGAGTTGAAACCGTTACCTCCACACCTCAGGTATGAGTTCTTGGGCCCTAGTTCTTCTTTGCCAGTTATTCTTTCCTCTTGTCTTACTAACATGCAGGTTGATGCCATGTTGGCGGTGCTTCAAAAGTGGAAAATGGCAATCGGATGGACTTTAGCTGATATCCGGGAGATAAGCCCCGCATTCTGTATGCACAAGATTATTCTGGAAGATAATGCAAAGCCCTCCTTGGAACATCAAAAGAGGTTGAACGAGGCAATGCAAGAAGTTGTGAAAAAGGAGGTGATCAAGTGGTTGGATGTCGGGGTTGTGTAGCCCATCTCTGATAGCTCTTGGACTTCGCCGGTGCAATGTGTACCGAAGAAGGGTGGCATGACCATAGTTGCAAATTCACAAAATGAGTTGATTCCTACAAGAACCGTCACCGGTTGGAGGGTATGCATGGACTACCGCAAGTTGAATAAAGTGACCCGCAAGGATCATTTTCCATTGCCTTTTCTTGATCAGATGTTATACCGACTTGCTGGGCATGCCTTATATTGTTTCTTGGATGGGTATTCTGGGTACAACCAAATCTTGATTGCTCCGGAAGATCAGGAGAAGACTACATTCACTTGTCCATATGGCACCTTTGCCTTTTCTCGAATGTCTTTTGGGTTGTGTAATGCATCGGCTACATTTTAGCGATGTATGATGGCCATTTTCACCGATATGGTGGAAGATATTCTAGAGGTATTCATGGACGACTTCAGTATTGTGGGTGAGTCATTTGATGCGTGTTTGAAAAATCTTGATAGAGTTTTGGCCCGTTGTGAAGAAACCAATCTTGTTCTTAATTGGGAGAAATGCCACTTCATGGTAGAAGAGGGCATAGTTCTTGGGCATAAAATTTCAAAGCATGGTATCGAGGTAGACAAAGAAAAAATTGATGTGATTTCAAGGCTCCCTCCCCCTACCTCTGTCAAGGGAGTTAGAAGTTTTCTTGGGCATGAGAGGTTCTACCGGAGATTTATCAAAGACTTTTCGAAGGTAGTGAACCCCCTATGCAAGTTATTGGAAAAAGTGACAAGTTCGTGTTTGATGAAAAATGTATGCAAGCCTTTGAACTTATCAAGCATAAGTTGACCACCACTCCTATCATTACCGCACCTAATTGGAGCTCGCCCTTTGAGCTCATGTGTGATGCGAGCATTGTTGCGGTTAGGGCGGTTTTGGGTCAAAGAATGAAAAAAAATGTTTCATCCGGTGTACTATGCGAGCAAGACAATGAATGATGCTCAAGTGAACTACACGGTGATCGAGAAAGAACTTTTGGCTATTGTGTTCGCAATGGAGAAATTTCGGCCGTATCTTATGGGTGCCAAGGTCATTGGCCATACCGATCATGCCGCACTCCGGTACTTGATGACGAAGAAGGATTCCAAAGCTAGACTGATGCGATGGGTCTTGTTACTTCAAGAGTTTGATTTGGAGATTGTGGACCGAAAGGGTAGTGAAAACAAAGTGGCGGACCACTTGTCCGGCTTGGAGGAGGAGGGGAGGCCTCATGATGGCCTAGAGATCACTGATTCATTTCCCGACGAACAACTCCTTTCAGTGTCGGTGAATGGTATGCCATGGTTGCGGACGTTGCTAATTTCCTTGTGACTGGTATAATCCCGTGTGAGCTCTCTTCTAACCAAAGGAAGAAGCTCAAACGGGATAGTTTGGATTTCTATTAGGATGAGCCGTACTTGTTCAATATTTTCACGGATGGTGTGATCCGAAGGTGTGTCCCGGAGGAAGAGAAATTGAGTATCCTGGAGTCTTGTCATTCCTCTCCCTATGGTGGCCATCATGGCGGGGCGAGGACGGCTTCCAAAGTTCTTAGTTGTGGGTTTTATTGGCCAACTTTGTACAAATATGCAAGTGAACTTGTGAAGAGGTGTGACGAATGTCAAAGAGCGGGTGGAGTTTCGAAGAAAGATGAGATGCCTCTCAATACCATTCTTGAGGTTGATATTTTTAATGTATGGGGCATTGCTTTTATGGTCCCATTTGTTAGCTCGTGTGGGAACACATACATTCTTGTGGCAGTTGACTATGTTTCAAAGTGGGTTGAAGCCGTGGCTTTGCCCAACAATGAGGCCCGAAGTGTTGTTGCATTTCTCAAGAAGAGCATTTTTACAAGGTTTGGCACACCTCGTGCAATCATAAGTGATGGGGGTCTCATTTTTGTAATAGAGCTTTCGACACTTTGCTTGCAAAGTATGGTGTCAACCATAAAGTTTCTACTCCTTATCATCCTCAAGCGAGTGGCCAAGTTGAAGTCTCAAACAAGTAAATCAAGAGTATATTGTCAAAGACGGTCAATGCAAATAGGACTGATTGGTCAAAGAAGTTGGATGATGCTCTATGGGCTTATAGGACTGCTTACAAGACTCCGATTGGTATGTCTCCGTATCGGTTGGTGTTTGGGAAAGCTTGCCATCTACCGATTGAGTTAGAGCACAAGGCCATGTGGGCTTTGAGGAAACTGAATCTTGAATGGGATGTGGCAGCAAATCTTCATGTGGAGCAACTTAATGAACTTGATGAATTCCGATTCCATGCCTACTCCAGTTCGTCCTTGTACAAGGACAAGATGAAGTACCTTCATGATAAATATGCTCGTAGCAAGGAGTTCAAAGTGGGTGATTTGGTTCTCTTGTTCAACTCTCGGTGACGTCTGTTTCTGGGAAAGCTTAAGTCAAAATGGACGTGACCTTTTGAAGTGGAGTTTGTGACCCCGTTTGATGCACTTGACTTGAAGAACAAAAATGGGGAAGTTTTCAGGGCGAATGAGCACAGGGTCAAGCACTACCTGGGAAAAATTGATGACAGCCACGTGGTGGCACTTCTTCATCTCAAATGATTTGATGGTAACATGTGTCGTGCCGCGACGTTAAATCAGGCGCTTCTTGGGAGGCAACCCATGTGTTTTTCTTCTTGTTTTTCTTTGATTTTTGTTGTAGTGTAGGATTTATTTTCGGACTGACTGGTTGTGAGATGTTGTAGGATTGTGTTGATACAGTGGAGGAAAAAGTTGGAAATGACCACTCTCTGAAGTTCTCAATGTGGACCGCACTCATTTTGTGCGGCCGCAAAGACCTTTGTGCGGGGACAAGAAATCAATGCGGACCACACTAGTGATTTGACAAAAGTTGGGGTTCTCTGAAGTTTACCACTGCGGCCGCATTGCATTTTGTGCAGTCCGCGGTGGTCCACTGTGGCCGCATAGCATTTTGTGCGGTCCGCAATGGTCAATTTTTCAGTGCCCTATGGTTTCGAGCACCGCGGACCGCGGTGCCATTTTGTGCGGTCCGCGGTGGGTAGGTAAGCTGGGCCCCAGGACCTTTTTCTATAAATAGGACCTGAGACCCTCCTTTTTAACTTTTCGATCCTTTTACTCTCAGAGCATAAAAAATCACTGTTCATCTATCTTTATTGCACGTAATTAACTACTAAGGCTTATTCATCATCTCAGCATCTCATTTCTGGTAACTTTAACCCCTTCTCAATTGTTTAATTTTGTTATTTTATTTAATTTTTGTTTTTCTTAGTTCTTCCTCTTTCCCTGTCCATTTTTCTTTAAATCTTTTAGCATAGGGTAGTTAATTTTTGTTTTAAGTAGGACTAGATAGTTAAAACACTTAGGGACTCATCAATAGGTGAAAAATTGGACTAAAATTGATCAAAACATGAACCCTAGGTTGGTATTGCTGTTGGGCACTCAGTGCGGACCGCGGTTGATTTTGTGCGGTCCGCGGTGCCCCTGTGCGATCCGCAATGGTATTTTGTGCGGACCACAATGACAAAATCCTGAAAGCTGAACATTTGAGGACCGCGGACGCATTGGATTTTATGCGGTCCGTGGTGCCTCAATGCGGACCGCATTGCCATTTTGTGCGGTCTGCGGTGCATAGATTCAGAGAGTGGGTAGTCTGAACCCCACCTCTTTGCGGACCGCAATGGATTTTGTGCGGTCCGCAATGGCCTCTTTGTTGCCGCACTGTATTTTGTGCGGTCCGCACTCTGCAATTTTATACTGTCTGCAACATTTTTCTTCTGCAACTTGAATTTCATTATTTTTATGGATACTAACAAAGCATGAATGAATGTTGTTTGCAGACAATGGTAAAATCAATAGGCAAAGGCGGTAAACAAACAGGAAGAGGAGAGTCCTCCCGGGGTGGGAAGCAAGGAATGATAAAATTAACCCCACAAGCCCGACAAAACATAAAGAACACAAGGAAGATCATAAAAGCTACAGACAGGGCTATTGACCAGTCGGGGAGTGAGTATGAGCCCTCCCGGGAGGCATCTTTAGATTCAGTGCCAGAATATTATCCTGACTGGCCGGAGAGAAACCGGCTGTGAGATAAACCTCCAGCATCCCCCACTGCCCAAGCCTCAGTTCATATATCTTCTGAGTCGTCTAAGGGCTCAGCTGATGGCAGTGGGGATGAGTACTCCACCTCTCCTACAGCTTCATTATCCGGAGAGGGTGCAGTAGGAGAAGAAGGGGAAGAAGCAAAAGGGGGTGAGCCCCAAGTTGGTGGGGTAGAGAGGACTAGGAACCCGGAGGCATGGGAGGACTGGTTCATTAGTGAGATTGCCTACCACAAATTCAGAGAGTGGTGGCCAGAAAAGAGGTTGATACCTGAGAGAAAAATTATCACCTGGGATCTTCTGCCTCACAACCCCAATGTGTTGAGGCAATTCAGAGATAGAGCTGGATGGGACTACTTCATAGGGCATGTGTATGACGCCAATGAGAACTTAGATAAAGAATTCTACACCAACGTGGACCACATAAATAAGGGTACCACAGTCACAAAAGTGCGGAATTTGAAAGTGAAGTTTGATGGCAAGACCATTAATGACTACTTGGGCTTCACGGAGGAGGATGAGTTTCTGTACTTGGACAAAATGAAGTTGGGTGAAGAAGCCCGTCCGTGGTTGGCGGAGTAATTGGAAATCCCAGGTACCACTCCCGAGTGGTTGACTGCGGGAGTAAAGATATTGTGGAGAACATTGAACTTTGAGGCGAAGGGGTGGGAGACATTTGTGTGCAGCAGGCTAGACCCGACCACCCACGAAAACTCACTCCCAATTCACCGGGCGATTCTGGTTGCATCTATCATGGCAGGGTACCCGATCAATGTCGAGAATGTGATGTCCCGGGTCCTTACACGGGTAGTGAATGGGGGTGACAGGTCTTACCCATTCCCCAACTTCCTGACAATGTACTTGGAGGACCTCAATGTGGAGAAGCGCAAGTTCGATGTGAAAGTGAAGGCAAAGGCACATTTCTCGTGGTATAGCCTACAGGGTGATGACAACCCTAAGGGCAAGCACTTCAAGGGAAAATCCACTACTTCAACTGGCCAGTCTGAAGAGCCAGTAATGGTAGTGACTACTGCACAACCTCCTTCCACTGCAGCAGATATGGCCCCAGGTCCATCCACTTCCATAGCTCCAGAGATACCCTCCACCACTGCCTATCCATTGACTGCCCACCGTCTGCGCCAGGCCCTCACCAGCATCAACAACTGGATGCAGACAACTACTTCTAAGCTATCTGTTTTATCTACTACCGTGGCAGCTCAGTCAATACCTCCTACTCCACAGGTCCCATAGTCCATTGAGGACACTCTCAAGGATCTTCTGGACAACCAGAAGAAGATCCTTGAGAACCAAAAATTGCTCACGGACGTTGTTGATTCACACGGGAAGGCTCTCAAGGAGCTTGCTAGGGAGGCAAAGAAGATGAGGAAGACTCGGGCTTCCAAAGAGTCCGTGAAGGAGTTGCGGGTCGAGGTTGAGAGATTGAAGGCGGATCACCTGCCTTTGGATTTGCTACTCCATGACCCAGCACCAGCAGCCCATCCCCAGCCAGAGCAGTCTGAGAGGCCTCCTAAGAGGAAGAGGGTGATCCCCCAGTCCGATGATGCAGTCATTCAGTTGGCGGACCCACCGGAGGATTCATCCAGTCAGCCCCAGGAGCCAGTCCAGGCCCAGGTCCTAGCAGCAGAGCCACTGATCACAGGGAGCCAGTCTCAGGTTCCCGAGCATAGAGAAGACCAAGGGACCCAGACAGAAGACCCCATGCAGACGAACGGCGCATAGGGAGTTCCTTTTTCCTCTTTCATCTATTTTTGTGCTTATTTTGCTTAGTTGGCATTGAGGACAATGCCATCTTTCATTTGAGGGGGTAGGCCCTACTTGGATTTGGATGACTGTATATATGACAGATTTTATGATTTTGTTCTTTCTTTCTTTTTTATCTTTGGTATGTATATAATTTCAGCATTTCATTACATTTTTCATACTTTTTTTACCTTGGGTATGTATATAAAAGTTACGTTCTATTGTATATATTCGTCCCCCTATTGTATATTCGATTAAATTCCCTCTTGTACATATTCATTCTACTTTCCGCATTTTTCCTTTCCTTAGCTTCTTAGTTTATGTTCATAGCTTCTTGTTTTGAGTTTTTGCAATAAGCCTTTGGTTTTCTTAATGCCACGGTTCTTTCCAAAGGTGGAATTTGTGTGAACCGGGTGACTCTTCCCGATGATGGATGGCATGACAACCTTCTTAAGGGTTTGAGTCTGTTTTTCTTTTCTTTTTTTCTTTTCAGTAGTTAGTGGTAAGGGTGCCTCAAGCAAAGCTTTACTTGGGCCTAGCACATTTGCCTTTGATCCTAGGGTCAAAAACAAATCGTTGTGTATAGGATGGAAAGTTGTGACCTTGAGACTCTTGTGTTGGCCGATAATCATCAAGTGGTTTTTCGGGACCATTGTGTGCTCAAATCTTATCTAAGGTTGTTGTGGGCCCCCGACTCTGTGTCTTTAGCAACCCATAGCTTGTGTGATGAGAAATTGCATTGCAAGTCCAAGTCCCGAGCCATTAGTCTAGAACTTGCCTTGAATGTTTGTCTAGGCGAAATCCTAAGTGGAATTTGACTTGAGACATGATTATAGTCTCTCCTTGGTCCAAACAATATCTTGAACACTTCCATAGCCTACCAATGGTAAAATCCCTAGTCATCCCTTTTGAGCCTTAGACCTTTTTCCTTCAAGAACCTCCATACAAGCCTTTACCCGTTCTAAAGATACCCTCTCTTGGCACCCGATCTTTCCTTAGCACATGGAAAAAGTATAAGTTTGGGGGGAGAGACGAGGATGGCAACCAAGTGGTAAAAAGGCACAAAAATGAAGAAAAGGAAAGGCAATGAAAAAGAAAGAAAAGCAAAAAGACAAAAAGAATGTTCAATGTAGAAATGAATAAAGGGATTCAACAAAAGCAAAGAATGAAAGGTATGGAAAGTTGAGAAAGGAGAAAAGATTTGAAATGAACAAGAAAGAGTGACAGTGTGTCTCTCTAACCACTTAGAAAGAAGGAAATGACTTAAAAGCTCAAGTGAATGCGTGCCAAAATGAAGCAAAAAGAAGTGCTAAAGGGAAGATGGAACCTACTGAGACCAAACATTTCCTACCCTAAACCAAAAGCCTTCACTATGTCTCCACAAAAGCCCTATATGATCTAGAGTTGAATCAAATATACATTAATGGTGACTCACATAAGGGGCAAGCATATGGTACTTAGAGCCGGACTTGTGACTTTTTCTTGAGAGAGATGAGTGTATTTCCATTAACCTCGTTCTGAGTGCTACTATCTTAAAGGTAAGGTTTACTTAGGGAGAGTCGAGGATGTGTGAGTTTGGGTTCCACAATGACCAAAGAAATAGAAATGAGTTTCTTTGATATGTTGAGTCACTCTTGATGCTCTTGTGTCGCACTAAATCCATGGTGATTAAAAGAGTGAATGTTGTTAATGATTCATTTGAATTGAGGGCAATTGTTAGTCCCAATTGATACTAGATGAGGTCACTTTAGGTCAGCTGAATTTTCTTGGATTGACTCTTAAAGGGTGGGTCTTATTTTGTTTGCTTGATGACAAGCAAAAGCTTAAGTTTGGGGGAGTTGATAACTAGGGATTATGATGCATTTTACACTCCTTCTTGCTTAAGTTTTGATTAGAAATGTGTACAAAATAGTCCCAGAGGCTCACAAGTTGTACTTGATTGCAGGGTTTGATCAACAAGGTGACAATGTGTCAAAAACCAGTTCAAAAAGGAGTAAAACATGCACAAGTACCAAGACCAAGACCAAGCTCAGTCAAACAGGGCCAGTGCGGCCGCACACCATTTTGTGCGGTCTGCAAAGATGAAGATCAGAGAGTATGCTTCTCAGTCAGCCAGGCAATGCGGCCGCAAAGGATTTTGTGCGGACCGCATTGATTTCATTGCGGCCGCACTCGATTTCGTGCGGTCCGCTGAGCCAAAGATCAGAGTTTCCAATTAGAGGATTATGCCCAATACGGTCCGCGGTCCATTTTGTGCGGACCGCAATAGAAGCCACCGCGGCCGCGGTGCATTTTGTGCGGTCCGCGGTGGCCAACTTCAGAGAGGAGATTAGTCAAGCCAAGATCCTTAGTGCGGCCGCACTCGATTTTGTGCGGTCCGCACTAGCCCCACAGGGGTATTTTTATCCAAAATTTTCAGCCTAGTATAAATAGTTTCTTTTCCCATTTTTAGGTCATCAGATAGATTTTGGGATAGAGCTGCACTCGTGAACTCTTCTCTTTCACCATTTTGAGTAATTTTAGTTTAGTTTCATCATTGAATCTTCAAGTTTTATCTAGTAATTAATTATTATGGGCTTTTCTTCATCTATTTCTTTGTTTTCTTCTATAATCATGAGTAGCTAGACTCATTAGCTAGGGTTGTGGCTCAACCCTAGTGTGGGTAATTGATGGATCTTGTGTTTTGATGCTTTATTGTCTATGGGTGTTTGATATTTGGACTAATTTAGGGTTTTAATGTTGAATTAGTGGTTGCAAACACTAGTTTATGCCTAGTAGACTTTGGCTCTTCTTGAGAAAGAGAGGCTAAGTCCATGAAATTGATCCAACAAGGAATTGGGGCGTATTCAAGAGATTGATAGCCCCAATTCAAGGGTTAAACCTAGAGATAGTAATACCCGACTTGAGCCTCAATTGCTTGCACAAATTTGCATACCCAATTAGTCTCGAGAAAGTCAATTCGGGCAAAATCACTCGAACTACCGAGAGGCAGAGAGTGTGTAGAATCGTGCAATGGTTATATCACACTCCCCAAATGTGACAATCTAGCCTTAGACTCAAGAATCCGTCAATTAGCCACCTAGGAGAAAGTCACTACCCTAGTGCCTTTTATCTATTTGAACAACTTGCAATAGTTTAATCTTAGCTTTACTTAGTCTAATTTAGCATCCTAGTAGTGTAAAATTAGAAGTAAAAATCAAAACCAACAATGTTTAGAAGTGAAATTAGGAACAAATACACAACTCCAATTTAGATAGAAACTCAACACCAATATCTAGTTCCCTGTGGAAATCGATCCATACCTTCTCGGGTAAAAGCTGCTTCGACCTCTGTTGCTACTTCATAGTAGTACAGGGTTGGCATCGATCAGACTTCATGGCTGATTTTACGCCCGCCCTCGTGCCCGAGGTGGAGAAAGAACTCTTGTTAGAAACGGGCACATAATCGGGGGTATGGACCCTATTCACAGACGGTGCCTCGAACGTAAAAGGGTCCGGACTCAGCATCGTTCTGAAACCACCTACGGGCGGCATGATTAGGAAATCTATAAAAAACTCCGAAATTCACTAACAGTGAGGCCGAGTATGAGGCTATGATTGCAGGTCTAGAGCTGGCCAAGAGCCTAGGAGCAGAAGTCGTCGAAGCAAAATGCGACTCCCTCCTGGTAGTTAACCAAGTGAATGGGAGCTTCGAGGTTCGAGAAGACAGGATGCAAAGATACTTAGACAAACTTCATGTCATATTGCATCATTTCAAAGAATGGACCCTGGTCCATATTCCCCGAGATCAGAACAGCGAGGTTGATGCACTCACGAACCTGGGGTCATCCGTTGAAGAAGATGACATACTCCTAGGGGCTGTTATACAGTTGTCCAAATCAGTGATCGAGGAAGGCCATGCCAAGATCAACTCAACAAGTCTAACACTGGATTGGAGGAACAAATATATTGACTATTTGAAAAGCGGGAAGCTGCCCACGGATCCAAATGAATCAAGGGCCCTCCGAGCCAAAGCAGCTCGATTTTTACTCGACGAGAATGGAACACTATATAGAAGGACTTTTGACGGTCCTCTAGCAGTGTGATTAGGACCAGGAGACACCAATTATGTGCTTCGAGAAATCCACGAGGGCACTTGCGGAAATCATTCCGACGCCGATTCCTTAGTTCGAAAAGTAATCAGAGCAGGCTACTATTGGGACAGCATGGAGAAGGACACCAAGGAATTCGTTCGAAGATGTGACAAATGCCAAAGGTATGCACCAATGATTCATCAACCTGGCGAACAGCTACATTCAGTCTTATCACCATGGCCATTCATGAAATGGGGAATGGACATCGTCGGCCCCTTACCAACGGCACCAGGTAAAGCCAGGTTTATTCTATTTATGACTGACTATTTCTCGAAATGGGCGGAGGCACAGGCCTTCGAGAAGATAAGAGAAAAAGAAGTCATCGACTTCATCTGGGATCACATCATATGCCACTTCGGGATCCCTTCCGTGATTGCATGCGATAACGGGAAGTAGTTCATAGGCAGCAAGGTGAAAAAATTCCTCGAAGATCATAAGATTAAGAGAATCCTGTCAATGCCCTATCACCCATGTGAGAATGAACAGGCCGAGTCCACAAACAATACCATCATTCAAAACTTGAAAAAGGAGTTTAGAAAGTGCGAAGGGGAAATGGAGAGAGGTATTGCCCGAAGTATTATGGGCGTACCGAACAACTTCAAAGTCAAGCACTAGGGAGACACCATTCTCTTTGGTATACGGGTCCGAGGCTCTGATATTGGTCGAGGTCGGAGAGCCAAGCGCCAGATTTCGGCATGCCATTGAGGATTCGAACAGCGAGGCCATGACTACAGCCCTCGAACTACTAGATGAAAAAATGAGAGGCAGCACTAGTCTGAATGGACGCCCAAAAACAGAGGATCGAGAGACATTATAACAGGAGAACAAACCTCCAACACTTCATAATCGTTGACTTAGTCTTAAGAAAAGTCACCCTCAACACTCGAAACCCAAATGAAGGGAAGCTAGGCCCGAGCTGGGAAGGACCGTACCGCATCCTCGGAATAGTAGGCAAGGGGGCCTACAAACTTGGCACCTTGGAAGGCGAACAACTCCCAAGGAATTGGAACATATCGATGCTCAAACACTATTATTGCTAAAGGTATGACCTTCTCGCTTTTTTTGCTTTATGACTCACACCGATTTCTTATAGGTGTTCGCTGAAAGATGCCGAAACACCCTTCGACTCGAAAACCTTGGGTTTTAAAGCATGCGTTGCGCTCTTTTTCCCTTAGACCGGATTTTATCCCGAACACATTTTATCGGCGAGGTTTTTGACGAGGAAACATACATATGCTACCAAGGAGAACTCATCAAGTCAAGGCTTCTCTTCGATGTACCTTAAATATTGGGGGGCATCACCCCAGAAGGTCGCCTCTTCAGAGAATTCAAACTATGCCTAGGAGGACCCCGATAGGAGAATGATGTATTGGGCCAGATGGCCAAATGAACCGTGTCCATGTAGAGCAATTGGGCCTCCAAAGGCAAACATGTAAACATATATCAAACAATTGAGTAAGCCTCTTTGCTTATCAAAACACTCGAAGAACTCCAATACTTTTACGCAAAATGGCTCAAGGGCCAGAAATGCTTGAACATTCGGGGACTGTCATCGACAGTCAGCTTGTCAAAGCCAAGAAAACTCAAATTTGTAAGACCTCAATAAGGCAACCTCGAGCTCGTAAGCCCTCAGTGAGGCAACACCATATCTGCAAGACCTCAACAAGGCATGCCGAAACTTATAAGACCTTCAAAAGGTGTAACCCCAATATTAAGACCAAGGCTATATATCGAACTTGTAAGACCCCTAAAAAGACGTACCCTCGATATAGACGCCGAGGTCATCTCACCCGGGGACTAAAGGCTACGGCCAAACATAAAGACTACGGTCATATCAAAAGGCTCCGGCCAAATTAACGCAGCTCGGAGACGTCCAACCGCCGATATAAAATTAAAGGCCTCCAAATACTTCGAAAATACTTCGAAAAGAACCGGTTAATCAGGCTACCCCCGGTATATGCAAAAGAGCTTCGATCATATCAGCTCCAAACAATAACAAGGCTTCGAGATAATCAGCCTTTAGCAAAAAGGCTTCGAAAAATCAGTCTTCAAGAGAACCTCCCGGGGTACTCAATTATCGTCACATATCGACTCATAATCGAGGTTCTTGTTTGAGCCATCGAAGAGTTGGACGAACACAAAACATGCCAAGGCATAATCAAAACTTAAAAGTCTTTAGCCAAAATGGGGAAAACTATAGCCATATCAGAGGTCGCATCGACCCAATCTGAAAAGCGCTTAAGGGCCAACACGTAAGAGCCTAAGGGCCAGCCTAAAAAGCCTCAAGGCTACCTTTACTTCGAGTTCAAGCGAACGCTCGCTCGACTACTAAGCCCAAGGGCTACCCGAGTTCGAGCTAGTCCTCATTCGGGGACTATTCATAAAGCCCCAAGGCTATCCTTACTTCGAGTTCGAGCGAACGCTCGCTCGATTACTAGGCCCAAGGGCTACCCGAGTTCAAGCCAGTCCTCACTCAGGCAATATTCATATAGCCTTAGGTCTACGCTCTTCGAGTTCGAGCGAACGCTCTCTCGACTACTAAGCCTAAAGGCTACCCGAGTTCGAGCCAGTCCTTATTCGAGGAATATTCATAAAGCCTTAGGGCTATCCTTACTTTGAGTTCGAGCGAACGCTCACTCGACTACTAGGCCCAAAGGCTGCCCGAGTGCGAGTAAGTCCTCGCTCGGGGACTATTCATAAAGCCTCAGGGCTATCCTTACTTCGAGTTCGAGCGAACGCTCGCTCGACTACTAAGCCCAAGGGCTACCCGAGTTCGATCCAGTCCTCACTTGGGGATTATTCATAAAGCCTTAGGGCTATCCTTACTTCGAGTTCGAGCGAACGCTCACTCGACTACTAAGCGCAAAGGTTACGCGAGTGCGAATAAGTCCTCGCTCGGGGACTATTGGTAAAAACCTAAAAGCTATCCTTGTTTATGAATACACAAGCAAACACCCCCTGAAGCTAAGTCCAAAGGTTAGTTCGAGAAAACTCTCAACCGAAGTCCACCAACGAGACCCAGATCTCACCCATCGGAATCAGAAGTTCCGATGACCCAAGCTCACACCAAATCAGCCCAAGCTTAGCCGGAAATAGGGGTTTGCATTCGAATCGGTTTATCAATAAATCGAATCGATTATTTGTTATCGGTTTATCGATTTATCGATTTTGATTTCAATTTCAAAATTTTCCTTATCGAGTTATCGATTTCGATTTTGATTTTGTCCTCTTCTGTTATCGATTATCGATAAAACGATAAGATATACTAAAAAGACAAATATACCCTTATTCTATAATACCCTTTCCTTTACCCTAAGTCCCTAACCCTATTATTTCCTCTACCCATTAAGGGCCTTAATGGCATTTCTAGGGGTCGTAGTGTTTCTATGGGTTGTACTACTACTATTTAAATGAAAAAGTTCAAACTATGAAAAAAAAAAGTCGGAATACGTGTCGCACCCCCTTTTTCCTTCCGCGAAATCGGGTTTATGACATTTTGGTATGGGACAACTCTTTCCTTTTGGGAAAGGAGTCGCCACCTAATGATTTTAAGGTGCGTTAGGGCACCTATAGGGTTTATTTATAACTACGTTTGTTAACTAGAGACATGGTAAGGGCTTAAAATTATCTTAAGGGGAAGGTGTTAGGCACCCCTCAGGATCCACTAGTGTGGTTCCCGGCCAGACAATTTTTATGAATTTGTACAAGTAGCAAACAAACAAGTATGGCTCAAATAGTAGGGGATTTAAGTTTAAATATTAAAGTGTTAAAAGGACACAGAAAAGCAAGATTTCGAAAAGAATTACAATCTAAGCATGCTTATGAACGTAAAGAGGGGTGTCCTAGGTTTGTTTATAATATGGATCACATCAATGCAATACCCGGTATGACACTCCTCAAAGAGGGGCTACACGTGGTATTAACGCACCGGTCATCATATCCATATATACCCTTTCCCGCCCCGTGAAGGTAACTAAAGCGAGGGTTGGTCTCGAACCCTATTGCATGTTGTTACCCGTCACTTCCTATCAGTCCCGAAGGAATTTAGGACTCCTATCCTACAAAAGGAGGTTCTAGGAAGACCCTCAAGTTTAAAGGCAAAACACTAAGGCGACATATAATTAACAAGTAGGACTTCAATTGAAGGGAGCATGGAAGACAAACGAAAGGCTCAAATATACCTCCACATACAGTGCACATGAACAGCATGACTCATACACAGATAAGGTCTGAATTCAGAATTCTAAAGCATGGTATCTAAGTGATAACAGCAGAACCAAATTTATTGCACGACTCAGAAAAGATTTTTGAATCAGGCTTGCCTGCTGATTTTAACAGGTTGACAGTTAAACAAAGGCTGGAGGAGATAGGAGGACTGGCTGGCCTAGTATAGGAAACTCCGAGCTTGCTAATGCCTGAGAATCGCAAAGGTAGAGGCTTCCTTAAAATGATGGGGTTGAAGAAGAATCCGAAATTGACATGCTTGAAGGATTGATACATCCCTTTTGACTATTTGTACGAAAGGTACGGTCACAGCAAATCTTACCGCACCTACTCTGGCGAGTTTGCCATCACATCTTTGGGACACGTCCACCGCAGGGTTTCGTCTTTATATTTTGCTTCCTGGGTCTGATTGTATTTCCAATGAAGAAAGGTAGAATTCATACTAGGTTGGCTATGGTAACCAAAACCCTAATGGAGGGGATTGGCGGGAAGGCGTTCAGTATTGTACCTATGATTATTGTAGACATATACCGAGCCTTAGAGAAGTGTCAACGAGGAGCAAAGCACTTCGAAAGCTGCAATCTTCTACTTCAACTTTGGCTCATAGAGTATCTCCAAAAGGGCAAATATCGACAAGAAATTCAGCGTAGGGACTGGGATGATCACATGGCTTTCCACCATCCAAAGCGAATGAATTACATCCCCGACATGTTCGCCCAGCCAGAGGATGCTAAGGGATGGGTTGAGATATTTGATAATCTGACCGAGGAGCAAGTTCAGTGGATGTTCGAATGGTTTTCGACGGAGGAGTTCATCGTCCGATCTAGAGACGCACCTTTCCTGATACTAATTGGCCTGAGGGGAACCTACCCTTACGTCCCTCTGCGAGTTATGAGGCAAGCTGTTAGGAAGCAGGTCATACCCAGGGTCGACAAGATGAGCCACTTTCGAGCTGACTTCCAAGGCGATGATAGTCCTTACACGTGCCAAGCCCAACACATGTGGCATAGCAAGATCGTGATGGGAAGAGACACCATAGAGCCAGACAGATACCACACCAATTATACTCCTTTCTATTCAGGTTGGTTGGAAGACAATCATGATGGTTTGGGCCAGCCAGGGTTTGTTTGAGGCCGCAGGATTATAGACGAAAAGGCTAAAGCGCAAGTCAAGTACAACCAGTTGCGCAAAAGGATTTGCGAGTGCGAAAGTGAACATCGCAAAATACAAGACTCCAACCAAAAGTTGATCGAGGAATGGAAAGATATGGCTACCAACGCCAACAAAAGACTGGGATACTTGGAGCTAGGCATAGTGGAACTGGAAAGAAAGTTTCTCAAAAGGGTTGAAGATTGTGAAGAGGCTAAACAGGCTGAAGGCGGATATCTAGCCAGAGCATAACTGTTGCTGGGACTTCGCGAGTTGGAGAAGCTATTCGAAGGAGCCAAGGATGCCGAATCTGGGGAAGGTCTTTCTGGGACCAAGTAGATAGGAATTTATCTTCTTTGCTTAAAATGTAACAAGGCCAATGGCCATTAGTGACTTTTATTTCTTGTTTATTTAATGTCCATTTGGGATTCGTCTTATCTTTTTCAATGAAATGAGGCATTTAGCATTCCAAGTTCTCCAAATCAACTTGTCTCTAGGCCCACCTCGGGCACAACGAGGTTCCCAAATTAGGACACGCTTTACATTCCTGCACTGCGTGTTTAAATATTGCAATACTTTTCATGATCCTCACTAACTTGTTTACCTTTTTGTTTTATTTTTGTTTTTGTTTGTTATTCCCCTCCCCAAAGGTTAGTTCGTGAACTCTGGCAACATCATCTTATTCCACGAGATCCAGGGGCCCTCCACCCACTCCTCCTCTTAGTCCTGTTAAGAACAAGAACAAAGGCAAAATGGAAGATTTGAACATCAGGAAAGAGAACATAACAGCAGAGGCCACTGATGGCCATGGTATTCAGGTTCCCAATGAAAATGTGTCACAAATTGAGTAGAAATTGTTGAAGTTTCAAGAAGAACTCGACCAGGTACGGAATCTGGCCAACCTATCCTTCTCCCTCAGCATCCCAGAATCTTCCCCAACGGTCAAAATCCCACACCTCCACAAAAGCAACCAAATCATCCTACTGCTCTAACAAAGAACCAATGCAATACTTGCCACACTCCAAACAACATTCCATTACTCATCCCCGAACCGCAAAACTCCACAAATGACCATTTCCATACCCACACACCAGGCCACCACAACAATTCCATCTACGTGGAGACCATGCCACTCTCTACCCAACCTATATCTTGCACACCTGAGTCCGATAAAAAGGATCTACTATCATAAACTTGGCTGAAGAGCTTAAGAAACTAACCAGCCGAATCTAGGATGTCGAATAAAATAAAGGGATCAAAGGGTTGAACTATGAAGATCTCTGCATACAACCAGATGTCGAACTACCGGAGAGGTACAAACCTCCCAAGTTTGAGATGTTTGATGGTACAGGTGATCCAGGGGTCCGTCTAAGAACATACCGTGACAAGTTTGTCGGGGTAGCAAAAGATGAAAGGATCCGCATGAAGTTGTTCATGAGGAGTCTGAAAGGAGATGCACTATCTTGGTACATCAGCCAAGATCCTAAGAAGTGCTCGAGCTAGGTAGGTATGGAATCTGATTTTATGGACAGGTTCAGGTTTAACACAGAGAATGCGCCAGACGTGTTCTATATCCAGAATCTAAAGAAGAAACCCACGGGGACATTTCGCGAGTATGCTACTCGCTGGAGGTCCGAGGCTGCTAAGGTAAGACCCGCCTTAGAAGAAGAACAAATGAACAAGTTCTTTGTCCGAGCTCAAGACCTGCAATACAATGAACGGTTGATGGTGATTGAGAATCATAAGTTTTCTGACATTATCAAGCTGGGGGAACGAACTGAAGAAGGTATCAAGAGCGGTATGGTTACAAACTTCGAGGCCTTGCAAGCTACAAATAAGGCCTTGCAATCGGGTGGTGTGTCTAAAAAGAGGGACGTAGGGACCGTGATGGTTGCACAAAAGACCAAGTCTCCTCTCAAATACCAAACCTACCCAATACCTCCACTCACATATCAGCCAGCCCCAAATTACCAAGCACCGTCCTACCAAGCTCCAACACCAACTTATCAGTCACTTCCACCTCCCACATACCAGCCTACCTCACCCAGATACTCCCATCCGGCTCATGTCTACCAAACTTACAATGCCCAACCATCTCATTACCAATCACCCCCCGCACGCGAAAACTTCCCTAGGCCCCGACCTAATTTTGATCGGAGGCCTCCAAAACAATACATAGCCATCGCTAAACCCATTGATCAGCTATATAAGAGACTCAAAGCCGCCAATTATGTCACCCCCGTCCTGCTACAACCCTTGAGAATCCTTATCAGTGGGTTAACCCAAAAAAGTCTTGTACATACCACTCCGGCATGAAGGGACACACCATCGATGAATGCCGCTCTTTAAAAGACAAGATACAGTCTCTAATTGATAACAAAGTCATTATAGCAAAGGAAGCCACTCCGAACGTCCGCAACAACCCTCTACCAGACCATAAAGGCGGGGGTATTCACATGATTGAAGTAGAGGATGATTGGGATCCCGAGGGATCCATCGGGTTGATTGCAGAAGGCGATGATCCAAAGAAACCAGCAGTTACTCTCAACACCATCATAGTCCAGATCCAACCGTCTGAGGTTACCGAGGTAGATGTGTCTATCCCTCTTGAGTTTGAAGCAGCGCCATCAACAAAGGCACCAGCACCATTTGAGGTTGCAGTTTTGCCACCCAAAAAACATGTCCCATTCGAAGTAAAGGTGGCCGCACCGATCCAATGGCGATGTCCACCATGCCGTCATTCCATACAAAAGCTATACCCTGGATTATACAGCCGAGGCTAGGAGAAAAGCCAAAGTCAGGCTCGAAGAGACTGTTGCAGCACAGGGTATGACAAGAACTGGGAGAGTCTATACCCCTGAACACCTAGCTGAGTCAAGCAAGCAGGCCTCCAACCGGCCAGTCATCATTGAGACGGGTCCAGACGACCTTTGTTAGAAAAACAGGCCAAGGAGTATTCGGTCATCGACCAGCTAAACAAAACACCAGCACAGATATCCATCCTCTCATTGCTGCAGAATTCCGAGACACACAAAAACGCTCTATTGAAGGTGCTGAGTGAAGCGTACGTGCCAAGTAACATCACTGGCGGGGAAATGGCTAACATGGTGGGACACGTATTAGAAAGCCATAAAATCACCTTCTATGGGAAGAGCTACCACCTGAAGGGTTGGGTCACAACAAAGCCCTGCACATCACCGTGCAATGCGAAGACTACTTCATCACTAGGATCCTGATCGATGGGGGTTCCAGCCTTAACATATGTCCGTTGATAACACTCAAAAAGTTGGGCAAAGGGCTTCATGAGATAAAAGAAGGAGCAATCAATATGAAAGCTTTTGATGGGTCTCAGAGATCCACCATCGATGAGATTAGCATGTGTCTGCAGATGGGACCAACCTGGTTCGAGGTCGACTTTCAAGTGAAAGATGTGCCAGCATCTTACAACTTGCTGCTAGGACGACCCTAGATTCATGCTGCTGGGAGTGTAGCTTCAACACTGCATCAGGCGGTAAAATTTGAATGGAATCACCAGGAAGTGATCATTCATGGTGACGGCAACAATCCTATATACAGTCGCCAGACCATTCCGGCAATCGGAGGAAGAAGAAAGCTAGGCGGAGAGACCTACCACCACATCGAGCGGGTCAATGTTGTCGACAAGGACAAATGGTGGGATAACAAGATAGAGAGCATATTGAATTGGAGTGGGTACGAACCTAGCAAAGGACTCGGCAAGAACCTCCAAGGGATCTCTAAACCTATAAAATTCAAGAAACATGGCACTACCTTCGGTCTGGGATATGAATACACCTGGGAGGAGTTCAATAGTTGGTCGCCACCATGGCGCGGTCCTTACTACCCGTTAGAGCAACCGATACCACACCTAGAGCAGACTTTCAAATAGGCTGACATCATCTATGGGACAGACGAAGAAGAAGCACTCGCGGCAGTAAAAAACTTGTTTTTAGAGGACAATGATATGGATTGATGTGTTATTCTCGAGGAGGAGGGGGAGGAAGGTCCTTCCATACAAGCTGTGAGTAGAGGGACATACCTCAACAATTGGACCATCAGGACCACCAGAGCCCGACGAGCCTCGGGGTAGCAAGACTAAAACAAGCACTATTCACTGTTTTATTTACTGAATGATTTTCTTTTCGTATTTTTCAGTTTTCGCAATAAGATCTTCAATGTTCAAAACAATCATTCAATTTATCAAAGCATGTTTGATTTTTCCAAAACTTAATATTTATTTCTATCATTTTCACCTTACTTTACCTATACAGCATTACTATTACTTATCTTGATGAACCAATGAATGTGACATGCAATGAGACAACGCAAAAAACGGACATCGATTCAGAAGAAAATGACATACCTGAGGAAATTGTCAAAGAAGTCGAGAACTTTGAAAACAGACCTAAGTCCAACCTCGACAAAACCGAAATTGTTAACCTGGAGATGCAGAAAATGTCAAGGAAACACGAATCAGCATTCACTTATCGCCATCAGAGAAGGAAGAATACACAGAGTTTCTAAAGGAGTATGAGGACATATTTGCCTAGTCGTATGATGACATGACCGGTTTAAGTACGTCTATTGTGTCTCACAAACTGCCAATCGATCCAATATGTCCGCTGGTAAAGCAAAAGATCAGAAAGCTCAAACCTGATATGAGTCTGAAAATCAAGGAAGAAGTCACCAAGTAGATCAAAGCCAAGGTTCTCAGGGTGGTTGAGTACCCGACATGGTTAGCCAATATTGTGCCAGTACCAAAGAAGGATGGGAAGGTCAGAGTCTGTGTCGACTACCGGGATCTCAACCGGGCCAGTCCGAAAGACGACTTCCCTTTGCCAAATATACACATACTGATTGACAATTGCGCCAAGCACGAGCTATAGTCATTCGTGGATTGCTTCGCCGGTTATCATCAGATCTGGATGGATGAGGAAGATGCTGAGAAAACAGCTTTCATTATGCCATGGGGAGTTTATTGTTACAAGACGATGCCATTCGGCCTAAAGAATGCAGGGGCCACCTATATGAGGGCCATGACAACCATTTTCCATGATATGATACACAAGGAGATAGAGGCATATGTGGATGATGTTATCATCAAATCCAAGAAGGCCACTGACCACATAAAAGATCTGAGGAAGTTTTTCAACAGACTTAGGAGGTACAACCTGAAACTAAACCCCGCAAAGTGTGCATTTGGGGTTCCTGCTGGAAAGTTGCTTGGGTTTATTGTGAGCTGTCGAGGAATAGAACTAGACCCATCAAAGGTCAAAGACATTCAAGAACTACCACCGCCAAAGAACAAGAAAGATGTGATGAGTTTCCTAGGAAGGTTGAACTACATCAGCCGATTCATAGCGCAGTCTATAGTTACTTGTGAGCCAATCTTTAAAATGCTAAAGAAGGACGCCGCTACCAAATGGACCGATGACTGCCAAAAGGCCTTCGACAGAATCAAGGAGTACCTGTCAACACCACTAGTCCTAGTTCCTCCCGAGCTAGGTAGACCCTTACTGCTCTACCTTGCTGTGTTAGATGGAGCTTTCGGCTGCGTTTTGGGGCAACATGATGAAACTAGGAGAAAGGAACAAGCCATTTATTATCTCAGCAAGAAGTTCACTCCATACGAAGCCTGGTATTCTCTTTTGGAACGCACCTGTTGTGCTTTGTCTCGGGTAGCTCAGAAGCTAAGACATTACTTCTGTGCCTATACTAGTACCTCATATCAAGGATGGATCCTTTAAAGTACATATTTCAGAAGCCCATGCCCACTGGCAAGCTAGCCAAGTGGCAAATCCTGTTGAGTGAGTTCGACATTGTTTACGTAACTCAGAAAGCGGTCAAAGGACAGGCACTGGCAGACCACCTTGCCGAAAACCCCGTGGATGGAGAATATAAACCCTTGAAAACATATTTTCCTGATGAAGAGGTATCATTCATAGGAGAAGACATTGCAGAATCCTATGACGGCTGGAGAATGTTCTTCGATGGAGCAGCAAATTTCAAAAGAGTTGGCATAGGAGCGGTCTTAGTATCAGAAACCGGTCAGCATTATCCAGTGTCTGCCAAACTGAGGTTCCCCTGCACCAACAATATGGCTGAATATGAAGCCTGCATCTTAGGGCTCAAGATGGCCATTGACATGAACGTGCAAGAGCTGCTAGTGATTGGAGATTCAGATTTACTCATACATCAGGTACGAGAGGAATGGGGAACCAAGAACTCCAAGATACTCCCGTATCTACATCATGTACACGATTGAGAAAGAGGTTCATGAAGACGGAATTCCAACATGTTCCCAGAGTCCAGAATGAGTTCGCCGATGCATTTGCTACCCTATCATCTATGATACAGCATCCTGACAAGAATTTCATTGATCCCATTCCGGTGAAAATTCACAATCAGCCAGCTTATTGTGCCCATGTTGAAGAGGAAGCAGACGGAAAACCTTGGTTTCATGATATCAAGGAATATCTGGCAAAAAGGAGAGTACCCGGAGCTTGCCAACCATACTCAGAATCGCACACTTCGGAGATTGTCCAACAACTTCTTTCACATCGGAGGAATCCTGTATAGGAGGACTCCTGATTTGGGACTGTTAAGATGTGTCGACGCAAAAGAAGCGTCCAAGCTACTAGAGGAAATTCATGCAAGGACCTGTGGTCCACATATGAACGGTTTTGTCTTAGCAAATAAGATACTGCGGGCTGGTTACTTTTGGATGACTATGGAAATAGACTGCATCCAGTATGTCTGGAAATTCCATTGCTTCCAGATACATGCAGACATGATAAAGGTACCTCCAAGCGAGCTCAACACAACAAGCTCACCATGGCCGATTCGCCGCCTAGGGAATGGACGTCATTGGACCAATCGAGCCGGCCGCTTCCAATGGACACAGGTTTATCCTAGTGGTAATTGACTACTTCACCAAGTGGGTCGAAGCAGCGTCTTACAAAGCAGTGACTAAGAAAGTCATGACAGATTTTGTCCGCGACCGCATTATTTGTCGATTCGATATTCCAGAGTCAATCATTACTGATAATGGCTCCAATCTCAACAGCAACTTGATGAAAATCATGTGTGAAACCTTTAAGATCAGGCACAAGAATTCCACAGCCTACAGGCCTCAAATGAATGGAGCCGTAGAAGCCGCCAACAAGTATATCAAGAAGATATTGAGGAAAATGATAGAGAAGCATAAACAGTGGCACGAGAAGTTATCATTTGCTCTATTAGGGTATCGCACCACAATCCGCACAGCAACCGGGGCAACCCTCTATATGCTGGTTTATGGTACAGAAGCCGTCATTCCCGCCGAAGTAGAAATTCCTTCCCTAAGGATCATACAGGAAGCTGAGCTCAACGACGCAGAGTGAGTGAAGAGTTGTTACGAGCAGCTAGCTCTTATAGACGGAAAGAGAATGAACGCAGTTTGCCATGGTCAACTCTATCAGAACAGAACGTCCAGAGCCTTCAACAAGAGAGTCAAGCTGAGAAAGTTCACACCGGGGCAGCAGGTATTAAAGAAAGTTTTTCCGCATCAGAATGAAGCCAAAGGGAAGTTCTCTCCCAACTGGCAGGGCCCATACATGGTTCACCGGGTTTTGACAGGAGGAGCCCCCATACTTGTCGAAAAGGACGGAGAAGTCTGGCCAAAGCCGATTAATTCAGATGCAGTCAAGCGTTACTATGTATAATCTTTATGTCTTCCCTATATGATGTAAATTGAACTACGCCTGACCTGATTCCCGTTTAAGAGGGGATACGTAGGCAGCCCTATGGGTTCGGTCACAATTCAATAAAATTTTCATTTCCCCCCAAAATTGGAAACTGGGGCAGAATTTTGAGGAGGACCCTCAAAATTCTGAAGTAATTTCAGCCGATCGCCACACGAGGAGCAGCCAGAAACGTCAACCCATCAAACTGGGACAGAATTTTGAGGAGGACCCTCAAAATTCCGTAGCAAGAGAGGTTGCAATGTCCTGAATTGCATCATAGTCGTCTGTTCATCTAAAACTATTTAATTATACATTTTTGTTATACTTTTACAAAATCATGCATGTTTATTATCGAAACTGCTTTGTTTAGCAACGCTACCCCAATGATGCAGACGATATCACCAGATCAAAGCAGAACGAGTCAAGCAAAGCCAGCGGGGATACGAACTAACCTTCCCCTTTACAAAACTCACAATTTTTCTTTGGGTGCGGGCACTAGGATTACGAAATCATTGAACATACAGTAAGCCCGTAGAACAAACATCGTTCAAGCAGGATTCTTCGAACCATGGCACCTACCAACATTTGCTATCCGTACACCAGTAATGCCCCGTATGTCATAATGCTCCCAGTAATCACCACGCCGCGATCTGCTATCAGCTAAGAAACTCTACTGTCATTTGCTATTTTATTTCTTGCATAAGGCTACCATTCTGCTTTCCGAGGTTAAGCTCTACCTCTATCTGCGTCTGCATTGCATAAGGCTACTATTCTGCTTTTCAACTTGCATAAGGCTACCATTCTGCCTTCCAACTTGCATAAGGCTACTATTCTACCTTCCAACTTGCATAAGGCTACCATTCTGCCTTCCAATCTGCATAAGACTAAGCTCTACCTCTATCTGCATCTGCATTGCATAAGGCTACCATTATGTCTTCCAACTTGCATACGGCTACCATTCTGCCTTCCGAGGTTAAGCTCTACCTCTATCTACATCTGCATTGCATAAGGCTACTATTCTGCCTTCCGAGACTAAACGATGTCTTTATCCACATTGCAAGGCTGAAAGATCGCCACATTACACGGCTGAAAGATCGCCACATTACACGGCTGAAAGATCGCCATATTGCAC
This sequence comes from Nicotiana attenuata, assembly GCF_001879085.1. Lineage (NCBI taxonomy): Eukaryota > Viridiplantae > Streptophyta > Magnoliopsida > Solanales > Solanaceae > Nicotiana > Nicotiana attenuata. Next base: position 270,545 of record NW_017671408.1, read on the forward strand.
AACTGAAAGATTGCCACATTGCACGGTTAAATGATCGCCACATTGTACGGCTGAAAGATCACCACATTGCACAGCTTAAAGATCGCCACATTGCACGGCTGAAAGATCGCCACATTGCACGGCTGAAAGATCGCCACATTGCACGGCTGAAAGATCGCCACATTGCATGGTTAAAAGATCGCCACATTGCACGGTTGAAAGATCGCCACGTTGCACGGCTAAAGATCACCACATCGCATGGCTGAAAGATCGCCACATTGCACAGCTGAAAGATCGCCACATTGCACAGCTAAAAGATCGCCACATTGCACAGTTGAAATATCGCCACATTACACGGCTGAAAGATCGCCACATTGCACGGCTGAATGATCGCCACATGCTACAGCATCCTTCACGGGCTGAAATATCGCCAACCCATCCAAAGGCGTCATGGTTCGGAGGCACCATCCTCATGGCCCGAGAACATCATTTCATGGCATGAGGATCTCTTTCAATCTTTTGCATATCATTATTTAAAGGCGTCATGGTTCGGAGGCACCATCCTCATGGCCCGAGAACATCATTTCATGGCATGCGAATCCTTTGTTATACGCTTCATGGCCCAGGACATCATGGTCTAAAGACGTCATCTTAACCGTCCAAAGACAGCATTCATGGTCCAACGGGAATTTGCATCATGTCTAAATTTACGCACAATATATGCTTGTATTACTTATTTGCAGGTAAACTGGCAAGCAACAGTCGTCCTGGCAGGAGCGTTTCCGCTCCAGTGCCCGCAGCCACATCATACCTAACCATTCCCGTAAGCCGTCCACTCACCCAGCCCGAGATATTGTGTCCGTTCTTGGAACGTCTCCATCGGCATACTTCGCCGACGGATCCTGAACTACATATGGCCTGATTCCTGTAAAACCAGGGATATGTAGGCAGCTCAGAAGCCAGGGCGCGTCCTAAACGTCTTCAAACCGTTTTGCTCGGTCAAAGTTGGCCATCATATCTTTACCCGAAAACTCTTTCATCCTTCCCGGGTAAAGAGGGGCAGCTGTTGACACCCAATTTTTCCCTATATATTTTTTAATATGCAAAATAACTTCAAAATGGCATATATATACGTATGTAAGCATATTCAAGTGTTTTATTATTTTCGATAATTTTTAAAGGTTTTTAAATCAATTTATTTCCCTTTTTATCCATTAAAAACCAATAATTATGTCCAAAATTATTATTTTTGATGATTCACTTATTGGATCTTCAGGTGATTTTGCATATTTTACAAATTTATTTAGTATTTTTTAAAGCTAAAGTGCATAATTACAATATTAGCCTCTTTTAAGATTTAATTGCGTTTATATTCGTAAAATCAAGTCCTATGTTTTTTAAAGTGTAAATTATATATCATAAATCATTTTAGTGCTTTCAATTTATTTCCAGAAATTAATATACTATTTTTTATAATTTTAAAAGGGAAAATTGGCTATTTAAACAATAGCCCAATTACATTTCAATTTTAGCCCTTTCCTTTTTTAACTTTAAACGACCCCTTACCGTACCTCATTCTTCACAAAACGCCGCCCTTGAATTTCCCTTTCTCTCAATTCTCTCTGAAACCCTACCTGAACCCTAACCGTCGCCCTCTAATCCCACCCTAATCCACCCTAATACCTACCTAATCTGTGGCCCTTCGTGGTCATTTGAGACATGTACCAGCCTTCTATGGCTCCTGGGTGTTTGTTTCTGTGGTTTCATGGCCAGTCCTTGAAGGAACCTGGTCCAGTCCTTGCTCGACTGTTGTTCATGGCCTTTCTCCGGCCATCCACGACCTTTCTCCGGCCATTCATGGCCTTTCAAGGCAGGTCCTTGACTTTTCTGGTTAGATCGTTAACTTTCGAGGTCTTTCACACTTTTTTTGGGTTTTCTGAAACCCTAGCTCTAAGACCTTTCAATTTTTCTTTCAGATCTCTCTTAGATCTGTACTTACTATGAATTTCTTAAGTGTTTTTCTCGAAGATTCTTCAACTTTTCTTTCAAAACGACTCTTCATTTTTTCCAACGATTAGGGTTTTCCTTTAAAAAAAAATTCAAAAGATTTCTTCTCTGATCTTAATGATTGTTTGTGACTTTGCTTTGTTTAAAATAATTTGCTCATGTTGTTCTTCTATCTATTTCAGCATGTTAAAAACCCTAGTTCCTTTTAGTCTTATCCGAGTTCTGGAAATTATTTGTTTAAATATGTACTTGTTCTTTTGTTTCTTACTCTCTTTTGCTTGTTTGAATTGTTTGATTTTGAGTTCTTACCCTCTCTTAAACTCGACTACTGTTGAAGCCCTAAATTTCTTAGAAGTTTTCTCACTTATTACTACTGTGAGACCTTTACCTGTTTCTGATTTCTTTTACATGATACTATGTTCTTCTTCACTGTTGATTCTATGTGACTTGACCAACTTGACTACTGTGGCTCGAGTGTTTTCCTTACTACTGAATCCTAGCTTATTTCTGCCACTACTACATGTTTGTGTTATCTTTTTTTCCAATGTGTTTGGCCTCGCATGTCTGATGCTTCTGTTCACTCTATTTATATACTAAAGTGCAGAATCATGTTTCTTCCTTGATTGATCTTGTGACTGATTGCAAAAGCATTTCTTTTATTAACCCTAATTTCACTCGCTTGTTTAAATTAATTGGTTCCTTTCCCTTTACTACGATATTTTACCTTGCTGAATCCTTTTCAAAATAAGCTTATTTTGTACTTGGACTTGATTGTTTACTTCATGCTTTTACTGCCCTTTTTATGGAAATGATCAATCTGTCCCGAACTGATTTTCTTTCCTTAAGTGAAACCTGTTAGTACCCGTTAAGCCATGATTCCTTAATTAGAGGGAATCACTTGGGTAAATTGATTCTGACTTATGATTGTTTCCATGTTTGTGTTAAGACTTTACTTATTACCATACTTATCACTTGTTTTCAAAACTATAAATACCCACCCCATCTTTTCTTTAAGACGAACAACTAAAGTTCAAAATCACACTCACACTTAAAACTCTCTCTTTCTTAACTACTATTTGTGCTATTGCTTTGTCTAGCCGGCTGAAAGCCAGGGCTAGACTGTGGAATCTTGCTTACTTTTCCTTACTGCACTTTGCTTCTCTATTGGTATGTCCTAGTTAATTTTTCAAGCCTCAACAACAACATGCTTTCTTTAGTTGCTTCAGTTTTCTCATTCTTGTTTACTTCTGCTTATGTTTCTGCAGTATTTTTACATTGCTAGCATGCTGAAATATGTTCCCTTCCCCTTTTAGATTAATGTTTCCCTATGTATGTACTCTGTCAGTCGCTTGTTATGCTAACTTATAAATCCTAAACCCCATACCCCCTCTATGTGTTTTTGTTCCTTTGGTTGGTTTGTGTCCATGCCAGCATCAGCTATTGTTGTGCGTGACCAAACTTGCCCCTCTCTGGGGTCATATGCTTCATACAATGTATTCCCAAAACCCTTCGACCCCTTTGTGTAACTACTGATTTCTGTGTATTTTAAGCTCTACTACTACTGTTTTCAAATCACCCCTTAATATTTACTATTTCCAACTCAGTTTTAATCAATATTTGTCCTGCACTTCCACTATATTCTTAGAACTTAGGTTCTGCCCCTCTTGTGTTAGCCTTGCCTTGGGACCCTTGAGTTCCCTCTGAACTTGGACACATAAGGGCTGGCCCTTCCACACTGCACTCGTTCTTGTCTGATTATGCAAACCTGGGTGTAAGCACTGCCCGGGGCCCCTTGAGACCCTTAGGGAACTTTGACACACCCAGGTATGAGAAAGGCTTTGAACACCATGGGCATCTGAAGTGATTAATTATATAACTCAGATAGGAAGTCAAGATCAGGCTTCTTTTGGTTGTAATTTCTTATTTCTGTACTTCTTTTGTAATTCAAGTATTTGGTCTGTAATAATTTATAACGAATATTGGGGTTGGCTAGTGAAAAGGGATGGGGTAATTATGCATGTTTTAAGGGTAGATATCCTGCCTATAGGATCTGTTTAATAAATTCTGCATGTTTTACCTCCACACTTAGATATCTTGCCTATAGGATCTGTTTAATAAAGTTCTGCATGTTTACTTCCACACTTAGAAATCATGCCTATAGGATCTAATGGTTATAATCAGACATCATATCTATAAAGCTAAAATCAGCTTCTAAATTAGATGTCATGCCCATAAGGTTAATATCAATCTTTTTATAGAGATCATGCCTATAGGAATTTCGCTGTGATCAAATAAATCCTGCCTACTCCATTTCACGTTCAATTAGATACCATGCCTATAGGACCAAAATTAGCCTTGAAAACTTAGATACCATGTTTGTAGGAATAAAATCAGTTATAATAGAAATCATGCCTATAGGATCTAAAACCAGTTTAGCTAAAAATCAGTTTGACTTGTAATGTTCTTAATCGGTTTAAACAACCTACTCCTTTATCAATACGGTTTAGAAAGCATGCCTGTAGGATCCAAATTGCTCGTTTAGAACTGTTTACTGCTTTACTACATTCCTAATCAGCAATAGATATCATGCTCCTAGGATGTCACTATTATGCCTAGGCAAGCCTTAGGTAACAATAATGATAAAATTGAATCCGCCTTTATTTAATTTGCAACTGCTACAACCAGCAGGCGGGCCTGATTCGGACTTCTTATCTGAGCTATATAATGAATCTGGTTCTAACTCAAAAACCCTGCCTTAGGATTTTTAAAAAAAATCAGACTTTAATTGAGTTTGAGTCGTGCTATTTATATGTATTATTTGCAGAGGATTGTGTGAGCCTTCTAATTGCTTACATGTTTCCCCTTTGAATGTAGTCCTACGTGTTTTGTATGTCGCCTTAGCCTTTTGCCTTTAAACCTAAGAGGCAGCCTAAATCATCCGTATTATAGTAATAGTAGTCCTAAAATTCCTCCGGGACTGATAGGAATGGGACGGGTAATAGCACGCAATAGAGTTCGAGATCAATCCGCGCTTTAAATACCTTTACGGGGTGGGAAGGGTAGATATAGATATGATGACCGGTGCGCTAATACCACGTGTAACCCCTCTTTTGAGGAGTGATTATCGGGTATTGCATTGATGTGATCCATATTACAAATAAACCTAGGACCCCCTTTATATTCATTAGCATGCTTAGTTATAATTCTTTCAAAGCTTTGCTTTATTTTATCATTTCCAAACACTTGTGTATTTAGAATCCCCTCTTATTTGAGCCTTGTTTGTTTACTTGTTAATTGCACAAATTCACAAAGAATTATCTGGCCGGGAACCACACTAGTGGATCCTGAGGGGTGCCTAACACCTTCCCCTTGGGATAATTTCAAGCCCTTGCCCTATCTATGGTTATCACATGTAGTTATAGTTGAACCCCATAGGTGCCCTAACGCACCTTAAAATCGTTAGGTGGCGACTCTTCAAAATTGCAAAACCCTTTTCCCAAAAGGAAAGAGTTGTCCCAACCGAATGTCATAAACCCGATTTCCGTAGAGGAAAAAGGGGGCGCGACAGGGATGTGCCATTCGGTTAAAGTTCAGCTTATTCATGTTCTGATATGTTCTATGTATTACTTTTCCATGCTACGAAGGGTTGTGATTCGTTGGTTATATGCACACATGGTGCGGTTCTATTAAGGGCCTTATAGAGGAATTGGAGCGAGATGGATATTACGGTGTTGAATGATTGATTGCGCGTTTGGTTATGTTTATTCCAGACTGTGGTATTGTGTTATTTGTTTCTCCATGGTTATGACCATGCACCTTGGGTACTTGATATCGAATCGCGAGTGGTTATTGATTTTGAGCATGGTGGCTGAGGTATTCATACGGACCAGTGTTTTGATGGGGTCATGCATTGTAGCGGAGTTATGCTGAGATATGGTCCTTTGTGTTAGACTCGTGTGTTATGGTTCTACGGGGTGTGATGGGTTTTTAGCATTGCATTGTGGCGGTAGTTGTTGAGCTTGCGGGACGGTTCTCTCGTTTGAGTCATTTTCTATGTTTGAGTACATTTGAATCATTTCGTATTAGTGCATGGATTGCACGGTTTGTGGCTCTGGGTATATTGGTGTGACATATCAGTAGAGTAGCTTGTATTTGATAAGATGAGGTCATCGGATCTTGAATTGGTGCTATCAGATTTGATTGCGGTATATTTGAAAGGATAATGTCGTCGATCGGCTTAGAAATTTGCTATAGTTCTTGTTGAAGGAAAGGGAGCTCCATGACTTGTTGATCTGATGAAGAGTTATGAGTTTCTACGCGTTTCTGTCATCATTTGTAGTGTACAAAGGTTTTAGAACGAGGTTTTGTTTAATATGAGGTTTATTACCGGTATTGGGTTGTTTTGAGCAGCTACTGTGATCGAAAATTTTGCTACGAGTATGCGAGTCGTGTGGTATGTCATGTGAATGCATCTTGGGTTGTGGTTATGGCTTGATACAGCTTGTTCAGACTTATACAGTGTGTAGATGCAAAGTTCGGGTCTTGTAAGAAATTTCGAATGTTGGAAATTGAATTATGGTTTACGGGCTAAGGTTGAAGTAATGATCTTCAGCTATGTTGTGTTTCCGGGCCTATATGGAATAGGGTGACGTGGGATCACCCCCGTCTATGTGAATGGCAAGGCTACACGGCGGTTTGATGGCTTTGGAATAACTCTTGGCACGTTCGAGGACGAACGTATGTTTAAGGGGGGAGGATGTAACGATCCGATCGGTCGTTTTGAGCATTTGCATTCTGTTCAGCTATTTGAATTCTTGAGCAGCATCGTATGATGCATTATGACTTGTGTGAATCGTCGGTTTTGGTTTTCAGGTTATTCGGAATTAATTTAGAAGAATGAATTTCATTGTTGAAGCTTTAAGTTGGAACAGTTGACCAAGTTTGACTTCGGTGAATTTGACCCCAGAACGGAGTTTTGATGGAACCGTTAGGTCCGAATGGTGATTTTGGACTTGAGTGTATGCCTGGATTTGCATTTGGATGTCTCTAGAAGGTTTCGACACAAATTGGCGAAAGTTGAAAATTCGAAGGTTTGGAAACTTCATAAGTTTGACTCAGAGTTGACTTTGAGGATATCAAATTCAGATTGTGGTTCCGGGAATTGGAATAGCTTTGTTATGTCATTTGGAACTTGTGTGCAAAGTTTGAGTTCATTCCGAGTTGATTTGATATGTTTTGGCGCGAGTTATTGAAAGTCAAAAGTTCGAAAGTTCATTAAGTTTGATTTAAGGTGTGATTCATCGTTTTGATGTTTTTATACGTGATTTGAAGCTTCGAGTAGGTCCGTCTTATGTTATGGGACTTGTTGGTATGTTCAGACGGGGTTCGAGGGACTCGGGTGAGATTCAGATAGGTTTGGGTTGTGTTGCACTCGTTTTCTTTATGTTTCGACGTCGTTTCTTCAAGCATGAATGGTATCACATTAAGAAAATAATCTCCAATTTCTGTTTTCATTGAAGCATTAGATCTGTATCGTAATTACAGAGCCATAGCAAAAAAAATCATCGAATTTGGACATCGTATGAGGAGTTTATGATCATTTTACTAATAATTGGATTGTCAGATTTTTTTCAGATTAATTACGAAATTGCCACTGACTTCTTATTTAAAAATCTGCACTATTTCCAAATATTGAAACCAACATATCTCCTTCATTATAAGATCAAATGGAGTGATTCAAAAGTCTAACTTTACTGAAATTTCACAAGAAATCTATTAGAGGTATCAAAAGTGAGTTTCGGGAATGTTTGGCATGAGAATCGAGGCAAAACAGTTGGGCGGAAGCATATAAATCAAGGGTTTGCTCATTTGGTCATTTTTTGAATTGGGGAGCTCGAATTTGGACGATTTTTGAAGTGATTTTCACCACACGGATTGGGGTAAATGTTATCTACTCATTTTTTAATCTTCATTTTTTTGGCAATTGGTTGATGATTTCAAAAGTGAAATTTTGGGGGTTTTGTCTAAAATTTCATAAAGTGAATTTTTGAGTTTTGAACATCAATTTGGAATCTGATTTGAGTGAAGCTAGTATGGTTGGACTCGTAATTGAATGGGTTATCAGATTTTATAAGTTTCGTCGAGTTCTGAGGCGCGGGCCCGGGTCGGACTTTTTGGTTGATTTTGGGCTTTTGAGTAAAGATTCGACCTTTATCAATTGGAATTGTTTCGTTAGACTTTATTTGATGTATTTGAGCTACTTTTAGCTAGTTTCAAGCCGTTCGGAGGTCGGTACGCACGAGATGGCATTTTTGGAGCTTCGTTTGGCTTGCTCGGTGTTGGATTTGGCTTGTTCGAGATAAGCAACACTTCTAAACTTGGTGCTGAGAGTATGAACCTCAAATATACGTGATATGTGTTTGGTGTTGAGGCGAAGCACATGCTAGGTGACGGGCGTGTGGGCGTGCACCGTGTGAATTATGACTGGGTTATTTCTGTAGTACTGTGTAGTCACCTAATCTTATTTGTATCCATGAAATCTCTACGTGCTAAAGTAATTGAGCTGTGATCCATGTTAGATATCATGTCTAGGCTATATGTTTATCCTGTTGGGACCCACTGGGGCCATTTCTGCTGTTGAGTTATCTGTTTATATTGAAATTACATGCTCAGTCATGCGCATTCATCTACATATCATATCACAATCTTTGTTACCATTGATTGATACATCACATCATTACTTTTGGGCTGATCTTTCATGACATTGTGAGCCCGGGAGACGAGAGAGATTGATGGATGAGTGAGGTCGAGGGCCTGTTTGTGAGGGATATTTATGGGAGCGGGCTGCACGCTGCAGCATGTTATGTTGATTTATGCCATGATTGGATTATTATAGCGCTTGGGCTGAAAGAGCCCCTCCGGAGTTTGTACACACCCCAGTGAGCGCAGGTACCTACTGAGTGTGAGTGCCGAGTGCCAAGTGCGAGTGCCGAGTGATTGGGAGGATTTAGTGATTGTGAGGATTGAGTCGCTGTAAGGACTGAGTGACTGCGAGGACTCAGTGGCTGTGAGGATTGAGTGAATTGATACTCTGAGAATATGCATATGGTTTTTATCACGGAGTCGCATCATATTTGACATGCACACTTGACATACAGGTATAGAAATGTATTTTTCCTCATGTTGTACGGTGTTACGTCATTCACGACTTCTCACACATATTGACATATAGGCATAGAGATGTATTTTTCCTCATGCCATTTGAAAATGAAACATTTACCTGTTGAAAGCTTTTTGGGAAAGTTATAGTTTTCAAACTTACTCACATTTTTTGTGATTTCAGTAAACGATTTTGGTTTTCACTAATTTACTTGAAAATTAGACCTATTTTCTGGAACTGTGAACGAGCTGAGCATTTTAGCTATGAGTTACTTCTTTTATTACTTTCATTATGTTGTTATGAACTGTTGTTGGCTATTTGTGTTGGACTCCGACCTTTGTTCCAGCTCTTTACTACTCTCAACCTAAGGTTAGGTTTGTTACTTATTGAGTACATGGGATCGGTTGTACTCATACTACACTTCTGCACCTTGCGTGCAGATATTGGATGTTGATGTTGTTGTGATCGACGAGAGCTGGAATTGAAGACGTACCTGCGTTCCGGTAGTAGCTACCTTTTGTTCATGGTAGCCTTAGATTCATAAAATCTGTTTATGTACATTTCTAATAGATGATGTATTTATTTCATACCAGCTTTGCAAATTCTAATCTTAGAAGCTCATGATTTGTGCTACCAGTCCTTGGAAAACGTATAAGATTCAGATATTTTCTTTTACTTAAATGTCTTATTAATTTCATTGGAATTGGATAGTTGTTAACTGGCTTACCTAGCAAGTTGGGTTAGGTGCCATCACGACTAGTTGGATTTTGGATCGTGATAACATATTATTCTAGATCGGGTCGTACAACCTCGGCATAAATCGTGCGTGATAATGCTTGGAGTCCGATTACACTTGATATTATTTTTATGACTTGAGAAATTATAATTTACTTGATGGCCCGTAATTGTTGAAGTCAGTATATATCAGTTGGAGATTTTAAATTGACTTTTAGTTAAAGAATCACTTATTTACTGCTTGTTATTGTGTTACTATTATTACTGATATATTCTATGCCTATTTAGAATTTTCGTATTTTATTTATTGGCCCATAGTAAGTGCCTATGTTGACCCCCCGTCACTACTTCTTCGAGGTTAGACTGGATACTTACTGGGTACATGTTATTTATGTACTCACGCTACACTTCTGCACTAATCGTCCAGGATCTGAGGCATGTGCATCTGGCAATCATGCAGGCGCGTATCCCCGTTACCCCGATGCATAGTGGTGAGCTACTCTCTGTGTCCGTTCTGCATCACCCGCAGTCTCTCTTTTGTATTTATTTTATGGCTATCTTATTCCAGACAGTAGCATAGGTGGTTTGTATATTCTACTAGTTGTTCATACACTTGTGACACCGGGTTTTGGGAGTGTTCTAGTAGACACTTTATGGTTTGAGTATTTATTTTATTGTATTTACTCTCTCATTAGTTTATGTTTTACCTTACTATAATTTTCCACTACTCGTCTACTTAATAAATAAAAGTCAACTACTTTAAAATTATTAAAAAGAATAAATACATGATTAGTTCACCGTTGGCTTGCCTAGCAGCGACATTTGGCGCCATCACAACCTATAGGGAAAATTGGGTCGTGACATATATATTCCCCCTTTAACCAAAAAAAAAAAGGAAATGAATACTTCTAAAACTTGGGCGGAATAACTCAAAACCCATCTAAAGTTGGCACGGATTATTAATTACACCCCTAAACTATTTGTGGTCTTAATTGTTCCCTGAACTTGACTATTTGATAGCCATTACCCCTTGAACGTTGATGTTGCAAATAGTATAGATACTCTTTCTTTTAAGCACGTGGGAATGAAGAAAAATCGAATAATCTACTTTTAAATGGGTTACTTTTTAACTTTTAATTATCACATAATGATATGTAATGATTTATTTATTACAATAATTTTTTTCTTGCTTCATTTTAATATACAATGTGTACTTTACCTTACTTCTATTCTTTTTTAATTTTTGTACATATATAATGTCTATTTATTCTAACTGTGTATTTCTTCTTTTTCGGACAAAATTTGTGATAATTTTGGCTGGAACTCCATTATTTTAGCCAAATAAACTTCTAGCTAAAATAATAGAGTACTAATTGTGTATTTCTTGTCGTTTTTCTTTAGATATAATGGTTATTTATTTGAATCAGTGTTTCAAAAGGCCGTTTCGGGGCGAGCCCTGGGGAACCAAAAATGCCTCGAGGCGATGGTGTGGGGCGAAAGTCTCAAGAGGCGTACCCCCAGCAATTCGGGGCGTACGCCCGGATGTTCGGGGCATACGCCTGGCGTTCGGAGCGTACGCACGGGCGTTTGAGGTGCTTTTTTATAGTGAGGCGTAAGTCCCAAAGACTTTTTCAAATTAAAACAAAATTTGTTGAACAAGTCCTTTATATAATACCCAAATTCTCAAAAGTCGGCTTGTAATTACTCAAAAGTTTTATAAAAGAACTGAAACGTATTAAATTTAAAAGTCAAGATCTTTTTTATTGATTGAAGCCCTAATTCATGGTCTTTCCCAATTCTTTCTCTTGTCAGCTAGTCTGCTAATATCTCCCAAAAACAACAATTATTTAAAAAAAAATTACAAATACAAAGAGAACTTCATTCTCCTTCATAGCAGAAAGTTCAAAGTTCAAAATTGCAGGTTATTCATCCTTTTTGTTCCTCCATATAGAAAATTTTATTCTTTTCGACTCAAGTTACTTGTGCTTGTAAGTAGTGTGTAATAGATTGTTTTGACTAGTTTTTTGGGGGGATGGAGTATATATATATATATATATATATANTATATAGTTTTCTTCAATTTTTATGCAATTTTACATGTTTATAAATATTTATTGTAATTATATTATTTTATAAAATATTAAAATTAAATATCTATGGGGCTAAGCCCCATGTCTCGGGGGTTACGCCTCGCTAAGGCATATGTAAAATGCCTCACTTTACGCCAACGCCTTTTAAAAGACTAATTTGAATTGTGTATTTCTATTCCGAGTCAAATCAGTAAAAATTTTAACTACAACTCCATTATTTTTTACCACATAAAGAAGATATAGTCAAAATAATGAACTTGTAATTGTGTATTTTTTTTATTTTTTCTTTAGATGCAATAACTATTTTATTTTGATTGTGTGATTTTTTTTTTGGGCAAAATATTTGAAAAATACGCTTCGAGCTCTATAATTTTTAGCTAAATAATTTTTTTTGGCCAAAATAATAAAGTTTAAGCTATGTATTTTTATATCTTATCTTAGATGCCATAACTATTTATTTTAACTGTGTATTTTCTTTTTTCATGTCAAATCTAAAACAAATAAAAGTCATCATTTTTAGCTAAAATAAAGAAGTTCTAACCAAGTTTTATTATAAATTTTAATAGATAAAAACTATCTAAAAAAGTAATACATTTAAAAGGTAAAAAAGTATATTTTATTATTCAAAAAGGCCACATGGACAGGAAAAATCTATGTGGCAGTCGAGTGCATGCCACTTCCCTAGGATGAGACTGTCCAAGGGGATAACAATTATCGAATAACCTAGTTTAGGGGATAATTAAGACTACGAATAGTTCTAGGTTGTAACCAATAATATCGGCCAAGTTATGGGGGTTTTAAGGTATTTTGCCTTAAAACTTGTGGTATAAAACCAGTCAAAAAAATTTATGATTATAAATCATATAAAGTATGAAGTTTTAAGTTAAGAAAGTATGATTTTTTTTTTTTTTGACAAACTAAACACATAAATTAGAACAAAAGAAGCACATAATAAAAACGCATAATATATACGCATACGCCAAAATTGTATATATATCAAATCTTGGTTTCCAATTTTGGCAGGTTTTAATTAGATCAAGCTGAGGTTATATACCAAATTTTTAGTTTTCAATTTTGGCAGGTCTTAATATCAATCTATATTTTTTAAATTACATCCGGGTTGGGTTAAGGGGATACTACAGTAATGATGGGGTTTAAACCCTCAACATCAAGTGTCAAATGCAGGAATTTCACCAAGTAAGCCAACCCCGATCAATTTATATTATGTAATCCTTTGGGGTAAAAAACGAAGCTAAATCAAATATATATTTTGGTGGTACTCGTCGCTTAAACGCAACGTCGGAAAAAGAAAACGAAAAACAAACTTGGTATCTAACTTTGTAAATAAACAACATTCAACAGTCTCGCTTTATTCAGTGACTGTCGATTAAGATTCCAAAATACGAAAACGAAGGAAATCTTATTAAACTTCTTCTTTTTTTTTTTGGTTGGGGGGGG
>NW_017671408.1:283992-301604 GCF_001879085.1 Nicotiana attenuata
GGGGTTATAATACTCGTCTGAGGCATGCACATTCATGACAAATTGTTCATAGTCGATCAGCAGAGCAAATTATTGTAACTCAGGCATATTGTTAACGAGTTCATGCTAACACCCCTACGTGTAAGTTGTAAATTAAGGACCTGTTTGTTCATAATTAAAAAATTCTTTTCGAAACTCATTTTCAAAATATTGTTGCTAAATTTTTGAATTTTTTCTTGAAGACGATTAAAAAAGTAGTTTCTACCACTTTTTCAAGTACGAATTCATTTTCCCTCATAAAATTATAATATTTTTTCATGTAAAATGCATGTCCAAATATAATTTTTCAACTTAACTCTAAATATTATTTTTTCCTAAAAAAATTATAAATTTTATGTCCAAATTGCAATATTTTGTATCCATATGCTTAAAATTTAAATCCACCTAAAGTTGGCATTGTTTATTTCATATATAATCTTGAATAATTGTTATAGCTCTATAAGGCAAATTAAGTACAGATCTTTATGTAATATATGAATTCGGCGAAAGTTTTGATTAGTTTGAATCGTTGTCAATATTGCGCAATAGCAAGAAACACAAAAGAAACAATGGAAGGAAAGAGAAGGCCAGTGTAGCATCACGTAGGGGCAGAGTCGTCTTTTTACATAGCGGGGGACCAAGACCAGATCAGTTACTTTATCATCTCTCTCTCTCTCCCGTTGCTGCTCAATTTCATTTCAGAGTACTGCTCCCGCAACTCTTATTATAACAACCTCCTTCACTCCATTTTTTCGTTGCATTTTGCAACAACACAATTCCGAATTATTATTCCAAATTCCAGAATCATCTAAACTCCATTTATATACATGTTTTTTTAACCATCTCTCTATCTTTCCCATTCACTATCTCTCTTCAGCTTCCACGGCATTTTCTCCATACTTCAGTGTCTTTAATTTCATCATATACGATAGGTATAGCTTTTCATTTTCTCTCTTATTTTCTTCTTTTTATTTCTCACTTCAATCCTCAATCGCCGTGTTTGTACTCTTGCGCATGAATAATATCTCTGACTCTTTCTCGCTGTCATGTGTAAATGTTTGTATCGGTGTATGTATGTGTGCATAGACGGGAAGGGATATATGACAGTTAGGGTTTCTTTCTTTTGATGCTGTAATTATTTTTCCAAGAAACCATCTTGATTCTTTTTCTAGGGAAAGAAAAATGGAGTACTCTAGGGTGTTCGAAATTGCAACCATTTTCATGTGTTTATTCTCTTTGTAAACTAAAAATCTCCAAAAAGATCACAACTTCTTGTTTTTTGGTCTTGCTTTGATATGAATATGAAAGTTCGTGAATCATTTATTAGAGATTTCCGTAAGTTTACAGCCTTTTCTGATTGATCAGCAGCAGTTTAGTCAAAAAGCACTGGGATTTTTAACCTTTTTATCAGTGCTTGTGTATGGATGAATATTATATGAATATATAAATATTCAGTTGGCGTATACAGGAGAGGAGAGTGTTGAAATGTACGGAAACTGAGGGCCGGGTTAGCACATGCAGTTCATGTCTGGGTATTTATCCGTATGAGTGTTTTTGCTCTTTTTGCTTTTCAGCCGCTATCTTTAATGCATTACTATTCATGGAACTGATCGTTTCTGGGGAAAAACCCTAATGGCAGCTCAACTCCACTTATCTTTTGATTTCTGTTTTACCCAGATATATAGTCATTTTCAACTTTTTGGAATTTAACCCCAAAAAATCCAACTTTTTATGCAAATCATTAGCGTTAGTCACTCATAAATATGTATTCTTTGCTTTATTTGCCTACAGATATTGGCAACAATGGAAACTTACTACAGAAAAAGATCCAGAAAAGCCATTCAAGCCAACCTCGTAAGCTCTCTCTCTAAACGCTTTTTCTCTCTCTAGATAGGTGCACTACTTCAGGCATGGAGGTGGTTTTTTATCAGAAAATCAGTATCTGAAAGTTTCCTTTTTCTGTTATGCTATTCTTTGGCTCCATTAAATGTGATTCCTTTACACGCGCCTTTAACATATTGTTATGAATAAATGCACGCGCCACATTAATGGTATTTTTACTTGAGCAGTAGCTTTCAATACGAGTGCGTGCATGTATTGTGTTTTCCTGCAAAAAGACAAAAAGAAATCTGCTTGATAATGATGATGGTGATTGCTAAATAACCCGCATGAGTGGGGCGAAAGAAACACTTATTAAACAAATACTATCAGATTATGCATCTTAATATAATATTCTCGGTGATATAGTGTATATAATAAACTCGTGTAGAGTATATTCTGTGACATATATTTGAAGGAGAGAGAGAGTACGTGCATATATATATCGTACTAGTCTGAGAGAAAGGATAATGGTGGTAGTGGGTGTTCATCTTTTGTAATACAGCTTTATTGTATATACGTCTACGTACAGGAAATGGATTACCTGAAAGGGCAAAAGCAAAGCAGTGTCGCCTGCGCAGACACTCCAGCTTTGGCCAGACATGACAACCAACCTCTTCTGCCCACATCTGATCGCTGTACCCTAAAACGCAATGGTACTCACTCACTCTCTTTCTGTACTATTTGTACTGTATTTTAACCTCATATGAATCAATTTCTTAAACCCCCATTTCGGCATTTGTCTTTGTGTAGTAGTATCTATATATCTAATAAGTAAGCTTTTGGGTTCTCAAAAGTAGCTTTAGTTTCTGGGAAATGTTTTCTTATTATGATCCTTTTCTTTGCTTTTCAGCAGACCATGAAATTCTGCAGAATGCAAAGATGAATATTGAGATGGGTTCTATTTACGAGATTGATCATATATATTTGCCTCCTAGGACCCCAGTTCAACTCAAGTCCATCCGAGTTGCTATGGTGAGACAATCCTGATGTTACAAAAATTATTTTCTGGTTTTAAATTTGAACCTAGACTAATTAACCGAAATATGTTTTGATTTTTCAGGTGAGCGAGAGAACTGTGTTGAATGTAGCAGTGAGGTACCCGAGCATGCAGTCACTACAAACATACTTCAGCAATAGTAAACGAGAAATGTATCCAGCTTTTGATGAGAAGTTCGTAATGGGAACAGCTCTGGCTAGTAAAGTGCTTCTTCGTCAAGTTCCTTCTCAGGAGTTCGCCGAGAAGAAACATCTTCATAGCTTCTGGTTAGTCAACTATACTACTTTGGGCGCTGTTCCTGCTGCAAAGAATGGCATCTGCTTGTCTCAGCTTAAGGTCAATGGTATGGTTACCTGGGGGATACGCCGGCAGGTCAAGTTTCTGGGGAGACACGAAGACCAAAGCAACAACACCAAGTCTTCTTCCAGCTTTGTTCGAGGAGAAGAAATTCCAAAACTGAAAACACCAGAAAAATCTGAAGAAGAAGATGAGGAGGAAGAAGATGAAATCGATGGTGAATCAGTAAAGCAAGAAGATGAAGAAGCAGAAGAGGACGATGATGAGGAAGCTGTAACAGAAAAGACTAACAAGAATCTAAAGAGAAAGAGGTATAGCTTTAGAGCTACTACAGTAAAGAAAAAGGCAAAGACAACAACGGGTCCTGAGAAGAAAAATAAGATTAAGAAGAAAAACAAATGCAGGGTTTTGTCAGTATACAAAGACCCCAAAGACCGTTGGTCTGCTGAGAGGTAATTAAATAGGAGTACTTTATATGTATTGCAGTTTCAGAAGGAAAAAAAAAGACCCCTGAACCATTTCACTTTTCTAATGTGTTCAGGTACGAGTTGGCGGAGAAAAACTTAATGGAGGTGATGAAGGCAAAGGGAGCAACGGCTAATAACCCTATTATCAGGCCAGAGTTGAGAGCAGAGGCGCGAAAGAGCATTGGAGATACGGGCCTGCTGGATCATCTGCTCAAGCACTTGGCCGGTAAGATTGCACCTGGAGGAACTGAACGTTTTCGCCGCAGGCACAATGCTGAGGGAGCAATGGAGTATTGGCTGGAGAGTGCTGACTTAGTTAATATCAGGAAGGAGGCTGGTGTTAATGATCCTTATTGGATTCCCCCACCTGGTTGGAAGCTTGGAGACTCCCCCATTCAACACCCCATTTGTGCTCAGGAATTCAAGCACCTGAAAGATGAGATTTTTGTACTCAAAAGGTAATTAACAAAAAGTTCTTCACTAGGTTTTCAATGTGCATATTATGTCTATGTAACAGGAAAAAATTTAAGTTGTTGTATGATTATTTATGTGTAGCTAGCACTGATGGGTTTTGCTATGTCTGTAATCGTAAACAGAGACTGGGAGGAAATAGTGAGTTCCAAGGAACACTTGGAAGAAGAAGTTGGAAGGCTGAAAAGGTGAATACTGTATTGATGATTACTGTAATTCAAAGCTTTTTCGCTGGTGAAATATAATCTATGGTTGTGCTAATATGTTCTTTTTTTTGTTTGAGCAGAAGGATTGAGGAGCTTGAATCCAAGAAGAAGCAAAGCCAAGCTATTGAGACTTCAAAGACAATGGTAATTTATGGAGTAATTTTTAAAAGACATAGTAGTAGTCTGTCATTGATTTGTTTCAAAGTTATTATTCCTAACCCGTTTGATATTTATACTTCATGTTCTATTTTTGTGGCAGGAAAAGTACAAGAAGCAATTAATGACGACCACTTCAGATTTTATGGCCAAAATGGAGGTATTCTAATCAATTAAGTAACTAAACTTTTTGAATAAATTCTAGTCCTGTGATTTTATTTTAAATTAGTATTGGATCCCAAAGTTTAAATTGGTCAAATTGGAGCCATGCTATTGCTTTGCATATAGCCACATGAATGCTTGGAATTAATTAGATGCCACTAACACTTCCACCTTGTGCTTCGAGTTACATTTGAGACACCCAATTCTTATTAATTCCTCTTATCCATCAAACATGCAATATTCCCCCTCTCTGGTTCTCTGAGTTTTTATGTTTCTTGTTAGGGGTGACTGGGAATATACGTTGAGACTAATGTTTGACTGGTTAGGAAGTAAATGCATATTACTGTAGCATGTACATATGATATGTAATAAATGTTGTATGGACTGGTTATTAAAATGGGTGCTTTGGTTATGAATACAGGAAAAGTGTCTGAGCCTAGTGTCTAAACTGGAAGAAAAAGAAAAGTCAATCTCCACATTAATGTTGTCGACACAAGAAAAGAAAAAGCAAGTGGAACCAGAGAAACAGGGAGTGCAAGAGGTAGTAACAGTGGGGGAAAAGAAGAGATCAAAAGTAGCTGCTGATGATCAGAGCAAGGAGCTAATAGCAGTTGACCCCAAGCTGAAAGCAGTCACAAAAGCACAAAAAGCTACTCCAACAGCTGAGGAAAAAGCTGCCAAGATACAAAGGCTTAAGAGTGGTTTCAGGATCTGCAAGCCCCAGGGTAGTTTCCTCTGGCCAAACATGGTTCGCAACAACAAGAACAATGGTGGCAACATGTCCAAGGTTATGGTCCAGGTTGAAGATGTTCATATGGTCCCAACACCACCCTCAGTCTCTTCTTCCACTGCCATAGCAGCTCCTTCACTGCTGCCTTACTACCAGCATAATAAGCAGCAGCAGCCAGTTTCCCCTGTCAAGCCTGTTCCTGAAAGACGAGCTGTCACTGTGACTGTCTCCACCATCTCTAGTGAGACTCGCTATGAAGCTGGGGATAAGAATTACTCTACTAGCAACAAAACAACCACGCTGATCAACTTAAATGATGTCCCTTTTAGCGCTGGGGAAGCATTTCGGCAAGCCCCAACGTCAAGGCAAACTATAACCACAACTACTGTCATGCCTCATGTGAGTTTACCATCCTATCTCTTCAATGCTAAATTACTTGCATTTTAGTGCTCTCTTTATGTTGTAGAAAGGACTTAATAATTGATTGCCACCTTCTCTGTGTATGTATGTATTCAAGACATTGTCCTCTCCAGTGAATGGAGACAAGACGGGTAAACCATGGCAAGCTTCAAGAGATGACAGGGCCAGCCAGGTGGCCATGAGTGGGAAGGACTCAGGTCAGCAACAAGCAAGCAAATGCTGCTCTTCCTCAGCCACATCCTTGCCCCAGGGTGCTGCAAGTTGGTTAGTTCTGGCTACTCCAAGCAACACCGATGCCTCAGATGAGTCCATCATTGGATGAGAAATTGGCAACTGGTTCATATTTAGGGGAACTAAATGGAGTATAGTATCTAGACTATTACTAGGTCCTTTCGTTTCCAAGCGTATATAAGTTGAAGATTCTGCTTTTTTGGCCTTGTTTTGCTTTTGCTATTGATGCTGTTATTCTAATGGTATTGGCTCTCTGTATCGTTCTGTTTTGCTGGTCATTTGGGTAATTGGGTTGAACCGGTGGATGAAGTATGTAAATCTGCATGGAAGGAAATATACTCCAGCATTTAATATCCAATTTCGAGGTAAAGTTGAAGAAATATATGTTTCGAGTTCAACTGACACTTGACAAAATGATACTATGATTTATTGCATTAAATTTTTCATTTAAACCAGCAAGTGACTGAGAACAGACTTCGTACCCTTCATCAGTTGGGTGTCAAAATTATAATTGAATTTCATTAACTGCTAGAATTCATCGCCAGAAGGGGCAAAAACCATGTAAATAATGCACGATTTCACTTACTGAAAGAAGGCATCGTTCTCATTAATTGCCGCTCGTATTTACTGTACGAAAATAAGACCTGCTACATTACTATTGAATGCTATGACCATTATAAGTCACTCTTGTGAAGATGTCTTCATTAATTGCATTTCATATTTAAATTCACTCTTCTACATATGCAAATGCATCGACGAAAAACAAATAAATATAATTAGAGTCGGGCATTCCAGCTTGTGCAGTAGAATCCGATCTCACTGAAGTTGACACATTGAGACAGCGCCGCTATGAGCTTTCTTATATCACCCAATGTGTGAGCTGCACTCAGTGTTATCCTTAACCTGAGGAGAGGGGAGAAGACAGGAGAGAATTTGAGTTCAGAGAAAATGAGAAAAGAAAGTAAAAATTAATGAACCTATTGCATTTGTAGGATAATATTCTGAACTGCTTATCAAGTAAAAGTCCAAGATAAGCCACTGTCAGAAAAAAAAAACAAATCAAGCAAGGTGCAATTGATGACCAAAAACATCATAAAAGCATGTCAATCGAGGACAGCTTCATTCAAAGTTCCTCTAAAACAAAGAGGAAATGCAGGAAAACCAACCCAAAATCCTACACATCGCCAAGTACGAGACGCCCCAACACTATAATTGCAGACTATAAAGAAAGTGATGTCATATAATTATCATGCAGATGAAGATGTGAAAAAATCATCAGCAGTCATCACAACTTCAGAGAGATAAATCAGCGACAAACCTGCATGAGTTAGGAGCCACTGTTGGCGGTCTTATTGCAGTTATGTGAAAGCCAAGTAGCAAAAGATGCCTGTTAAGGGATGAATTAGACAATTATGAACAAACTAAGACTTAATAGAGACCCTGCTGGACAAAGAGAGATGAGACATAAGAAAGGTAACCTGCTAGATTGCAGAGCCGTCGCTTCATTTCCCACAATAAGGGAGATGATAGGACTTGTAATGGGAATTCCTGTTAAATCACGGAAATCTTGCACCCTATTCCAAATAGCTCTTCTACGCCACATCTCCTTTTTTGCCACAACAACAGCAGCTACATACGTTACATCATTAACAATGTATAAGTAAGCCGCAATAAGCTCGCAGTTCGGAAATCATGTCCAGTCTCCATGCTAACATGGTTCAGTTTACCAGCTCACACTTATTTTTAATAGGCCACATTTCCTTTGCATTTTTCCATCTAGGATAATGAAAAAAAGTTGCCCATAAATATGGGATTGAGAAAGACAACATTTCACTTAAAGTGCCAGATAAGGCTATCCATTTCTAGCACCCTGTTAGTCGATGAAGATGGAACAAAGACCATGAGAGACCAAGGTTTGAATTACACCAGAGACAAAAAAGGGTGATTTCTTCTCTTCTATCTAAGATTTGGTGGGAAGATTTACTCGGTACTTGTGGGAGGATTAAGGTAAGGTGCATGCAAAGTGGACCGATACCACCATTATTTAAGTGAAAACGAAGGAAGGAAAAGGCAGGAAGGAACGAAGGAGAAACTCTCCACTTCTCTCCGCTAATAGATGAGATCATGAGATACAAAAACAAATACCGTCATCTATAAAATGGCCTCAAATAAGAGCAATAACTAAATTTTCCATTCTGATAAGTAGATTTACCATGGGCAGCAGCAATTAAAGGCACCGGGGTAGAAGTTGAAAATATGAAAGAGCGGCCTCTTGATTGTATCAATTGCTTCCATTTCTTGCTGTCCATTTAGCATTTCAACAATTCAACCCCAAAAAATAGAAGAACTGTAAATAATAACTTCTGATTGAAAATAATGGTCAATATGACTATCTAACATGTACCTAGTAGTCCAATCTTTTTAATAACCGAGAGATCCCCGAGTCAAGTGTGTCCATTAAGCAATTGTGGCTCACAAAAATCAATTTGAGTTTCAAAAAGGTGGCAGTGTGGCCATAATCGAATTTCTTTCGTTTTTCAAATAAAGGCAGCTATCATTGGATTGTTCAATATATATGTGCTGTTGTTTGAGGAAAAACTTCCACATGTAATAGGAATAAAAGCAAATACAGCAGACCAGGTATTGTCTTTTGCATGGACAAATATCTTCAACTGAAACTTCAGGGATAGAGAACCAGATCTAAACCCAGAGTTGTATGCATCATCCGCACAAATAAAGGTAAGCAAAATCTATCTTCTACATAGACTAGTTCAAGTTCTCATGAAGCGAGACTGGCACCAAAGTGTAATTCAACTGTCAACTGGTTTCAATGTTGGGACTCTCAGCAGTACATAAAATACTTTACTCCTAAATGCAAGTCTCAGGTCCATTGAACAAATTAATCAACAGAAGATAAGAACTATAAATCCATGCAGTACACGATAATGCTAAATCAGAGAGCATATGCATCAAGTTTCCTCTGTTCCTTCAATACTTGTACCTGCATGCTATGAATCCACCATGGCAACCTGCAGCCTTGCTCAAAGTACCTAGGCAAATGTCCACATCACTTTCACAATTGAACAACTCAGCGGCCCCACCACCAGTTTCACCACAAACAAATGTTGCATGAGCCTACGAGTGAGAGGGAAAGAAGAACTAAATTCTGTCACAATCAATTATGCTATCATAGCAACCCAATTTAACTATACAAGTAGAAAAATGCAGTTCACTGTAACAAATGATCACATGATCAGGATTTAGGAAGAAAGTAAATGAACATGGAGACTGAAATTTTAACTTATTTTATATTTATATCTGGGAAATCCCCCAGGCTAGTGGTGCCTGGTCCGAAACTCAATGGATAACGGGGCCGCCCCTCTATCCTTCTCCAGTTAAATTCTAAGCAGGTTCGAATCCGCGATGTACGCCTAACCCACGCATCACACATTACGCACTTACCACTACAAAGACCCGGGGGTGAAATTTTAATTATCATTTACTTTGTAAAAATTTCCAATAAAATATGCACTAGATTTACGTATAAAAGAAGGAAACTTTAATATCTAGAGCTATGGTGATATTAGAGTAACAAAATAAGGTGACAGGTGTTGGAATCAGAAGCTTTGGAACTTGCATCATCAATTGATAAAATGACAGACTTTTGTATCAGGTGCTTTGAAACTTACATCATCAATTGCCAACAAAAATCCATGCTTCTTACGAAGCTTCACAAGCTCAAGCATTGGGGCAAAGTCTCCATCCATACTAAATAAGCTGGTAATAAGAACAAAACTGAGGATTCATCAAATATTCCTACAACTACTTTTAGCAATCACTGCATCATCTCTGCACAGCAAAAGATATCATACAAATAACTCAATCAAAGACTCTATGTACATTACGGCTTCAGCACCGTCATAACCCCTTTGTTCTTTTATCTCAGCTTTTATGTTTACTGTTTTGTCTTTCTTTTCGTTGTAGATTTCTTGGATGATGCCAGTGCATATGAAATTGATAAAGGTTGAAACTTTAATTGAGACTAACCTGTCAGTAATGACAACTTTTCTCTTCATTGTACAATTTGTTCTGTTAAAACACAAATGCACTATTAGTCAAAGAGACAATAACATCCATGGAAGGTAGAAAAACAAAATAAAATAGGAGCATACAATAGATCATTAAGATGGCGCATGTCGCAATGCCGGTAGACAAAAACAGCTATGCTCTTTTGTTTCTCAGCTAGGCGTATACCATCAATAATTGATGCATGATTCAGGGCATCAGAAAAGACAGCAACCCTTGCATCTACTGAAGGTTGACCTCCATTGGCTAAGAGCATACTGACATTGCCTACAGCAGCCATAAAAGCCATGTTCGCTGAAAAGCCTGTGGGACAAAGAAGGCAATCCTAATATGAAATTAGAGGAAGAATGCATCAGTTTATATCAGTGATTCCCCTAAAAGGTGCAGGTTCCTGCATCATAGTCTTCAGCAGTAAGACTCAAAGCCACTTTTGAATTTTTTTTATGAAGAGCAAATTTTGGAAATTATCAGCCAGTTAAAATGATTCCATGGGGTTTTCTCATTTTAATATGTATTCTGTACTCAGACGGTAAAGATGAAAGTCTGTGATACCAACACATTCTTGTAATAAGAATATGAAGGCAGACAGAGATGTAATTTGATAGTAGTTCATAGCAATCAAGTCAGTGACAGTTATAGCCTGTTTGGCCAAGCTTATTTTGGGCCCAAAAGTGCTTTTTTGGCCTAAAAATACTTTTGGCAAAAAATTGAGGTGTTTGGCCGAGCTTCTGGAAGGAAAAAAAGTGCTTTTGAGGAGAAGCAGAAGCAGTTTTGGAGAAGCAGAAAAAAGTAGCTTCTCTCCAAAAGCACTTTTCTGAGAAGCACTTTTGAGAAAAATACACTTAGAAGCAGTTTTCAAAAGCTTGGCCAAACACTAATTACTGCTCAAATGTGCTTTTCAAATTAATCAGCCAAACACAAACTACTTCTCACCAAAAGCACTTTTTTAAAAAGTACTTTTGAGAAAAGCACTTCTCAAAATAAGTTGATTTTAGAAGCTTGGCCAAACGGGCTATTACTCCCTTAACTGGAAGTAATTTTGCCACTAGATGCGAGAATCAAATCTATTAAGAGTAAAACTGGACGCCACTGCATTTTCCGGTCATATTACAAGAAGGTAGTTATCCCTTTCTTTTTCTTTTTCAAATTTTCTTTTCTTCGGGGGTTTTGTTTATCATAGTGAGGAACATTTAGAGTTCTGTTTTTTTCTTTTTTTTTGTACTCCCTCCGTTTCAATTTATGTGAACCTATTTGATTGGGCACGGAGTTTAAGAAAAGCGAGAAGACTTTTGAACTCGTGGTGTAAAATGAGGCACAAATATTTTGTGTAGCTATAAATCATTGCATAAATTTAAATTCTTTCCAAATAAGAAAAGAGGTCATTCTTTTTGGTACGGACAAAAAGGAAATAGGTTCACATAAATTGAAACGGAGGGAGTATTTGTTTTTAGGAGTTGTTTCTTAACTAGATGAAGAATCAATTTGACAACAAATGGAAGCATTGTAGATTTGACATTTTAACCTACAGAAAGATTATTCAAATCCTGGAACTACCAAAATCAAAAACCTAGCACCAGTAGTTACTAAGAATAAGCAATCAGCTTCCAACCATGAGAATTTGGATCTGTTTGAGAAATTTCTGTGGAGTTTATTTGCTATTATGAGAATGTTGATTGGTATAAATAATAATGGCAGTGGTGGTTGAGTCCAAAGGTTTTTACTAAATTTCTTTCCTGCCAGCTCAAAAAGATCCAAATTCCAACAGTTAAAAGGAAGAGACAGCTGTTTAGTGGTCAAGTCCAAGGAAAATCAAAGAATGTCAGTTCCCTTTTTTTTTCCAGGTATTTCTCAAGTGGATAAGCATTTTTCTCATTTAATTGTTTCGTGAGAAGCTCATTGAAGCAATGAATACACTCATAAGATGGAAAGAAGAAAATGTAATTATTGAACCATGATGAAGGTACGGATAAAGTATGGTAAATTGACTTCTTTGATGGGGAAAATCCCCGACGCGCTCACAAACATGAAGATTTTCATTTCCTGTTGTAATTTTTTACTAAATTTATTTATGAAAAAAATGAGAAGTATGAAAATGATCATCAACAATAGACTTTAGACATGACATCCTCCAGCAATCCGGTTGATTTCAACATCAATATGAAGATAACAAAAACATTCGATTAATTGATAAGCTAAGGGAAACGTGTGCCATACTACTATACCAACTCCACATTACTCTAACATGAATGCTTCATATAAACAAACATATGGGTTTTTATATACCCTCATGCAGCATTAGTGGCCCTAAGTTCTTCTAGTACCAGAAGGCAAAGAAAATTAGGAGAATGACGTGAGATGCCAGCTCATTTCACCCTTCCAATGCCTGCAATTATTTACAGTATTTATATTTGTTTTCCATTTAAGCAAGTTCACTATTCGAAACTTTAAGGCAATTATCAAAGAAATAAGTGAATACCTCCTTGTTTTTTAACTCTGCCAAGGATGACTCTAGCAGTCGATGATAATTGGTATAACCACATATTAGTGCAGAACCTCTTGGACCCATTCCGTGCCTTTGAACTGCCTGAACACAACAATTATAACAAATTAGCTAATGGGAGCATTTAGTAGCAGCCAAAAATCATTAATATACTCAAAGTTGAAGAGGCATATTAGATGCCTGTGTTGCAGCCTTGATAATTGTAGGATGCGAACTCAAGCCCAGATAATCATTTCCGGAGAATAAAATTAACTTCTTGAATGTTCCAGCACTTGCCCCTACTTCAGTATCCGCCACACCATTGCAACCAAACTCATCTCCTACAAGGAAATTTTAAAGAAGATAGTGAAGAGAACATTTCAACTTTGTGGAATGACCGACGGAAGAGAAGTACAGAATAAGCATTTGTATCATTCTTTTCTGGAACCAGTATCATATTTAGTCAGAGGGGCTGCACTCAGAGGCGGATGCACGTTTAATGAAGCGGTGTCGTCGTAGAATCTTACTAAATATATGTATTTATACTGTAAGGAATCGGATAAGTTAAAAAAAAATGACACCACTGGACATAGATTATATCTTGGCGTGTCTAACTTAGACTCAAGAAAACCAGTACACTAAGGCTATTTCTTATCTAAAAGTATGATAATTAAAGTTGTTATTTCAGTTCTTCTATAAATTTTGACACCGTTTATAAAAATCCATGCGTATGCCCCTGGCTGCACTGCTGCACTTAACTACATACATAGTTGAACAGTATTTCAGGAAAAAAAATTTATATTTTATACTAAATTCTGCCTATGTGATTAGAATTTAGAGCATTCTAACGCTGATACCTAGGTCGTTATTTCCAAATTTAGCAACAAAAAAACGAAACTTTTCGCCGGCGATTAAATGGTGAAATTACCAACAAGAGAAGACTAAAATTGAAATCGAAAACAAATTTGAAAAAAAAAAACGAAATGGAGTAAACATAACCCGCACCAGAACTGGGTATGTCTTGCAACCATTGATGGTATGTAGTTTCTGAAATCTGAACTTCCACTGTTTCTCTATCCCATTGGCGTAATTCATCGAAAAATTCGAAGCCGTCGGCATTAGAAGAGCTTAACATGTTTAAATCCTTGGATAGATGAATGGGTCTAAGAGAACGAAGGAGTTTACGCGACTCCAGTTTCAGCAGTGCCAACTCAACCCATTCGTCCCATGAGTTCATCTTCCTTTGCCGGTGAGCAATGGCAGCTGCAGTCGTACTGAACCCCGGCCCGATAGGGAAATCACTAGCTGTTGGTTTTTGTGAAATGTTGTGGTGGAATGGTAATTTTATTCACTTCTTTTTTTCTGGACACTTTTATTCAGCTTGATTATGTTAAAAACTTAAAATGTTGCTTAACTTTCATTTGCTTTTAAGTTCTTGCCCCGAAAACAAATTCTAAATTCTAGGAAATGATTTTTCTCTAAGAAAATATATTCTACTGTTCAGTTATTTTAAATTGTGAAGATGTTCTCCAATGAAAATATTTTTACCTAATGGAGAAAATATTTGTACTCCTATATGCCAAGGCCTTTATTTTAGAAGTATCCAAGTTGTTATGTTGTGTCATTGCCCATAGATAATATTTGGAAAAGAAGTTTAACAAATATTGGGTCTATTCTTTTAACTTCAACTTGTACTAGAAAAATTAAATTTCTATAAACTGGTTCGAGGATAATTTAAGTGAAAATGGTTTTTACTCACTTCAAATAAAGATCCCAATAAAGAAACATAAAACTTCGACTTTTCCCCAATTGAATCACACTTTCAAATATCCTTTTCAATACTAATTTCAAGCACTCTTTTTTTATTTAAAAAAAATCAACCAAATATTTTCTATCGTTTACAATAAAAAAATATTTTAAACACCATCCTCATACTCTCTTTCTGTGTTTATGGGGTTCTATTGGGTTTTGAAAATTAAATACAAAAAGGGATATAATGGACAACAATGTTATTTAAGTTTCAACTTATACACATGATTAAGGAAATTAAATAGTACATGGAATAAACTATATATAAACGCCTTTTATTTAAAAGATTTTGGACTAGTTTAAATTACTCATAGGATGGGTAAATATAATTCGGCAAATTGATAAAATATGAAATTCGGAGGATTGGGTATTCTAAATTAGTGAGAAATTTAGCCTAAATGAGACGATTAACACGAGATCGATGTTGATGTAGTTATAGATTGATTGAAGAAAGTCGTACGTATCGCTTGAGGTAACGAGTTTGGTATTTCACATGAGTACTGTGAGTAGTAATCTTACCGCAATTTATGTTTTTATAACCTGCATGATTTATACATATATCTATATCTATTATCTATTACTATATTATTAAATATTAAAAATACGAAGGCCCTTAGCGAAATGTTGTTCGCCTTTTTTGCCCTTTAAAAATAGATTTCAAATTGGACAAATTTGTAATTGTAATTTACATATACTTAATATTTAGGACTTTAAAAATCAATTAATTTTTATTTATTAAATTCTTCCTTATCTGAACTAGGTAGAAACTCTTATATTTAGGAATTTAATTTTACTTATATAATCTTTTTTCATATTTAAATTGTGTAAGTATTTTCCTAACATGTTTCCAAGTTTTTAACACGTTAGAAATTTTGTCTTCATTTTAATTTTGTAGTACTAACCACGTAAGAATCATCAAACATGTCAATTCCATTTTTTCTGATTTTGTTTGAACCATCTTGAGAATTGTTAATTTGAATATTTCACACGTGCACAAAGTCTTAAGGTGATTTATAATTTTTAATATAAAAGATAAATAATTAATGATGGATAACATGTATATTATATCATACGCATTAAATATAATTTTGTCATTTAGTTTTTTTTCTAATATTTATAACTTCAAAATTAATAAAAAAAATATTGCTATAACAATCATGAATATTAAATGCAAATGAACTAAGTGTCATTCTAGGTAAAGTAATATAGGAAAAGCACTCTCTCTCTAAAAATCTCTCTCCCATTCTCTAAATGACAAACGCTGCTGCAGACCCCACCCAACCACCTGACCCACCTGACCAAACGGCTAACCCAGCGGCTAATTTTCTCACTGACACAGGCGGAGCCNGTCTAATATCATTGAGTATTTCTACCAATATACTTGGAGTTATGGGGTGATCCACCAACCAAATTGAATTTCTATGAGTCTAGTTGCGAACTCATTAAAGAGTTGATTCGATATCAGAGGAGAGAGATATTTGCATTTTCACAAGTTTGCAAAGACTAGTAGGTGACAAGTAGGTATGTCACCTACTTGTTTAAATGAAGGGACCAAATAAATCCCCAAAAAGGGGCGGCTAAGGGGCCTTTTAAAGGCTGAATTAAATCATTTCTTTTTCTCATTTTTCAGACTATGAAATTCAGATTGAAACGCAGCAACTCCTCCCCCAAAAATCTAACACAAATCCTAGGTGATTTCGGATGATACAAAGTGATTCTAGTGCCGAAAAACCCGGACAACTTGCTAATTTCCCTTTCTCTTTCATGTAGCTGCATAGGGGACTGATTTTTGATTAAGAGGGACTGGTTTTTGATTAAGAGTGACTAGTTTTCGTGGGTTCTACTTACTTCAAGGTAAGTTTATGCTTCTCTTTCCCTTATCTCAGCTTCTAAGAGTTGTAGCTCGATCACTGTTGGCTGGTTGTGAACTTAATATTAATTTGAATTCATGGCTGTTTTATATGAGAAGAGGCTTAATTATGTATTGTTGGTTGTGTTGCTCGATTTGAAAGAAAACAAAAGTTGAAAACGTGTTTTAGTAATCTGAAAAATAAGTTTTGAGTTGCTGAAATTGTTGGAATGTTATGGGGTCATTTCAAAGTTGTATTGTGGCTAAACATTTGTAGGCATAATTGAATATGTGGCGGTTAATGTTGTTGATAAATTCTGGAAGGAAGAAGGGGTTTAAAACTACAGATGTTTAGACACAAACTGAGCTTGCCGCTTGTCGGGAATATTAAATTGTATTGAACGACTTATTATGAGTATGGTTGATGTTGTTTGGGCTGTTGTTGGTTGTTGTAACTTGTGGGAAGTCGTATAAACAGGGAAAGGTACTTCCCATTTTATCATAAAATAAAGTGTGTCGGTCAAATGCGATAAGTTATGGCATTCATATTGTGACGTAAGTATTGTTCATTGCTTGTAGACATAGAAGCTGTAAGTTAAGTTAGCTTGAGGATTGGACTGGATATTATGAGGTATGTAAGGTCTTATTTTCTTTTATTAGGCATGATTCCATAAGTTACGTTGCCGTTTATAAGGAATTCAAGGGGGAATGACTTGTATATGTATATTCCGACGATTAAGGTCCGTTCACATGTCTGAAATAGCATATGAATGCTGAAATGGATTGTGTTAGTCGTCGTCTCATGTATTCTTAAGAAGTAAATAGAGCCTTCCAAAAGGTCCTTGTCTTTATGTAACAAGGCGTCTATTAAAACAGTAGACACTCTTTCCAGAGGAATTTCACTAATGATAAGGACACTGCCAAACACACTGATGAAGAAGCCAACAATAGAAAGGACACAGAAGCCAACAACACCAAGAATAATCAATTAATTGATCGGGGAGATGTGCATAACACATATCTGAAACTTATAAGTGGTACCAGCTTGGAAGAGGATAAAGAGAGTGAAGATATGTACATTACTAACAATACTCACATGGCAGAATCTTCTTTCGAGGATGATGGGGAAGAGGATAGCACAAAAGATGGTGACTATGAGGATGAAATGAGCACTGAAGAATCTGATGAGTTTGAAAGTGTAGATAGTGAAAGTTTTCAGAATGAGGACCATCCTGTAAACCACACTACTGATGAACATGCTGCCCAACTTATTGAAACCTTCAACTCTAATGCTCTAGTGGAGGTAAATGTAAGCTCGAAAATGGATAAAATTGTGGAAAGAACTCACTTATC
>NW_017671409.1:0-7624 GCF_001879085.1 Nicotiana attenuata
AAAGTAAGTGTGATTTGCTACCGAACTTTGTGTTCGCTGAAACACTGGGGTTTGAAGTACCACTACACCAGTGTGTAATTCGTTCTATCCTGGGAGGAAATAATCCATAACCTTGGGTACTAGGAGGGGATTAAATTCCTTAAGGAAACACTGTGAATTCAGTGGGCTCGAATTGGTTTATGTCATTTCTGTTTATATTCATTACTGTTTATATTCATTTATATTTTCAGAATTTATTTTACAAATACAGTGTAATAACAATAACAACAAACCAAGTCATACCCAATAGCTTAACTCAGAATATTGAATCTTACCCCATTTCATTCCTTGAGGTAGGAGCGGGACATGAATCAAACCATGTCGAAACATACTTTTTACATTGATTAACAATTCTTTCTAATGCAGAATTTGTTAGTGATTCCTTTGGGTTAAAATCCCTAAGAAAATCACCCATGTATCTCTACATAGTATTAATACAGTACATTCCTTGTCTGCAAGGGGATAACCAGGTAGTTAACACACAAAAACTCTGGAAATCTCAGTTTCAAATCCCAACTAAAATCACTAAGAGTGAGTCTATCAACTCCGCCCCCGGTGAGTAGGATTACATAGCCCCAGTGCTTGTAGGTTGTGCAAGCTGCCTGATGGATAAACCAAATGGGCGTGCAAGCTAACTCACACATTCAAATCAAAAGAAAAAACCTATTGAGTGCGTACACACACAAAAAGAAAAAAAAACTTTGGATAGAATTTAGGGAAGCAGCTTGTCATTATTGCTGAATCAATATATTCTAAAGTACCATGCACGGCATTTTTGGGATTTTTTTTTTTTTAAATAAGAGCATTCCTTGGGAATTACATTAACCTCACATCTAATGAGAAACAATGCAATAGTTCTGAAATGCTTATGATGCAGAACGACTCAGATTAATTGCCTATAAAATAAATTATAAAAGAGGAGGGTTGGGGGTTGGGGGGTGGGGGGTGGGAGTGGGGACATGAATTCAGAAGATTACTTACTGGCTAATGCCTGACGATATGCTTGAACAAAAGCCCTTGCCAATATAGAAGAGCCCATTACAATTAAATTAGCAAGAATTTTTGCAGCCTGCCTCAAGAACAACATGATTGTGTTTCCCGCATTAAGATATCAATTCAAGTAAGCGCATGGTTCATGAGAATGCACTTGAAAGGATAGGGAAAACATCAAAGAACAGTGATGTAATGTGAGGTATGACCCTAAACATCCACTTTTTCTATGATAAGAACCATGTTGGTAAAAAGAGTAAATTTATGATTCTACTTTTGTGTAGGGGGGTAGAGGGGAGGTCACATGGACATGGTTAGTCGTTAAATCATTTTTACTAATACATCAAATGCGTTACCATTTCAACCCAGCTAAGTAAAGAGAGAGCCTAACTTAAAATGGCAAAAGAACAAAAAAGGAAGAGTTAGACTAAAAAACCCTTAACTTACCAAAAAGACTTTTGAAGAATTCTATAAACCAGCAAAATGATGATACTCAAATTCAAAGGAAGAAGGAATTGGCAGAATGCACATCTGGATGAATATTGCACCAAGAATAAAAAAAGTTAAAAGTACAAACATACCATTGATGAAATTAGGAGATGACCCCAACCAGGAAAGCGGAAATGAGTAACCTAAGAAAAGACCAAACACCAAAGTGGATCAATTAGATTAAAAAATCAAAAAGCTACTTGTATACATGATATTAGTTGTCCCAATAAGACCAAATACCATAAATAGTAAAAAATAAAAATACAGAAAAAAGAAGCTGGAATCCAAGCATTGAAGGTTAAACATTTTCGTTTCTTTATAAGGCCAGTCAAAGGTTACACATATTGTGCTTATTTAAGCATCTATGAGTTTGAAGAAAACAACTATACCAACCATCCTCCAGATGGAATACTTTACTCACAACACATCAGACTATAACTATCAGACAACAAACGAAATGATTCCTTCACGAGTCTTCCATGCTTTGCATTCTCTTCCACCAGATGTCAAAGGCTCATTAAGGCGCACTTAAGCCCCGAGGCTAAGAAAAGCTCAAGGAGGGCGCTTCACCTCGCTTAAGTTGTGTCCGTGTAGGCAAGCCACTAAAGTGTGTGCCTCAATGCCCATGAGTTCTATCTTGAACTGAGCGGTACTAAACAACAAATATTATCAGCAAATAAGTGTATTAGTTGTTGAGGAAAACATTAGGAGTGAATTTGTTTCTTTTTTGTTGAGTTGCATAATGTATTTTATTTTTTCCTTCAGTTGCGCCTTTTTTTTTTTTACTAAAGCCCGCATTTTAGCTGCGCTTTGCGCTTAAAGCCCCAATCGACCTGGAACTCTTTTTAGAACTTTTCGCTTTTGACAACACTGTTTCACTCCCTTGTCATCCAAATTCTTATTAAGTATCAGTGACTTCTTCTTTTAATTATATCTAAGACAAATTCACTTCCCCTTAACAAAAATGTTATTTTGTTTAGACTTTCGATGCATTAAGCAGAATCATTCCCTCGGTGAAAAAATCCCACATTAATTATATTTTCATATAATCCAAAAACAAAAAGACAAAGCAGAGCTCAAAATGTGGAAAGTAGAGCATATGCTACACATATTATTACCAAAAAGAATCTTTCTAAACTCTGCACAATTTACTGATGCAAAGCAGCTTATCTCTTGTAAGGTATACGGTCTTAAATAAGAGTTCCTCACAGCAAAAAGTGGCATTAAGTAATTTCAACAGGTGATGATGGATATCATCTGTATAACCCCTTTATTTCACTAAAGAAGCAGCAGATATAAACTTTGATACAGAAATGCAAAAGCAAATCCAGTCGCTCCATGGCTTTGCAACTTTTCATTCAGTACCACTAGGTCCAAAACAATGTTGGTCACAAAAATGTAACCGGCTTTTGGGAGAATATGGCTCTTGACCAACTACAATCCAGCCTTGTTCAATTTAGTTGGCTGCTGGCCACTGTTCAAAACATACTCATTATACTCAATTTAGTTGGATATTGTGTTTCAAGAGAAGGCAAAAGACTAGGAAGTTGTGCAAGTATAAAATACTTTTGCAGAAATTTCCTAATGCCCAGCCTCTTTGTATTTACTTTCAATAACTTAGTAGGCCTCTTAATACAATAAAATTTTATCCTTTATCACTTGAATATGTTATAAAGAAATGGTTTCCCTTGATGGTAGACATTTAGCACTCAACTAGAATCAGTCCATCTATTCTACTTGTATTCAACCAATCATTTAAGACACTTAACAATGAAATTGTAAGAAAGTTATACATACATACAAAAAAAAAAAGCTAACTCTATATTCTATGATCAAATTGTTTCAAGCCCAATGTAAGCTTAACTAAGGATTACCGTTACATCCAAAAAGCTGAAAACTTTGCAATCGCGTTTGGCCTTTTCAAACAATTCAAAGCATATCAATGAAAACACAATCGAAAATGGAAACACTTTTCAACAGCGATAAGGTAAAGATTAAACAATTTGGATAAATAAGAAAAAATGTCAACTTTAACTTTTCGGATAATCAGTTAATTCTTAAAAAGTTGAAACTTACAGAGAAAAATCGTACCTTTTGACAGCAAAGGCGAATTACGAATGAGAAATCAGATAATGATGAATTCGAAGGCACTCGGAATTAAAGAAAATTTTCGGGGTTGGAAGAAATATGGGTGATTTTATACGTAGGATTTTTAGGTGTGAGAGCTTCTCGATTTGCCTAGAAAAAATTAGGCAGAAGTGGCAACCCACAAAAGGACGAGGCTATGTTTTTTTCTTTTTTTTTTTTTTTTTTTTCAATTTGTGTTGGTTTGGTTGAGAATTTGACCAAAATCACCCTAACTTTCGCTACATCCTTATAATATTTCACTTAATCTAAAACATCTTTTAAGTTTCACAAAAGTA
The DNA here is from genome assembly GCF_001879085.1 of Nicotiana attenuata. NCBI lineage: Eukaryota > Viridiplantae > Streptophyta > Magnoliopsida > Solanales > Solanaceae > Nicotiana > Nicotiana attenuata. The sequence goes on from NW_017671409.1 coordinate 3,942, forward strand.
TCCCTCTGTTAAATTTCCATCCATATTTAACAGATTCTAATATGCTCACGTGACTTTTTCTTTTTCCCAGAAAGAAGAGCCACCAACTTCAGCGAGCTCTTCATTCTTAACAAACGTGTGTTGCATCTTTTCTCGTCTTTGATTTTCTCCGATCTCTTTCTCGTGAAATCAATTAAAAATTATTTTTTCTCCAATTTGCTATTTCTATATCCTTTTCATGTTTCAGATTTCCGATTACTAATCAATCAAATTTTCTCATTTCTTTTTCATGCAGTATTTTCTTTTGCAGAATATGAATCTTTTGAATTGGTTTCAGCGCCTTTTTTCTGTATTTGGGTAGAGTATTGCGTGCAAAACTGAAAAATATGCAGATTTTGGTCTGCGAAAACTTAATAATGTGTTGTTTTGGTGTGTAGAAATTGAAAAATGTATGCAGAAATTAATAGAAGTGCAGATTTTGGTGTGCAGAAATTAAAAAAAGTGTGCAGAATGCAATATATTGCAAGTGTAAGTGCAAAAATTAAAAATTGTGTGCAGAAACTGAAATATAAGTTTAGAATCAATTAGATGCATCGTTATCTCTAATTACAGAAATACCAAATGCCAAAAGTTGAAACATGTAAAAAATTAAAGTCTGAAAACTTCATAATTGAGTCATACGAAATGAACTTAATTCGCTTGGTCGTCATCACATTACAAAATGAACTTGCGTCATTACAAAATGAACAAAATGGAAATGACTGTCACATCTATGATGCTATATATGCAACTTGGCACATTCATGCTACTGGCCTCTTCTAACCTGAAAAGGGAATAAGAGGACCTTAAGATAGATGAATTTCATTACAGTGAAGTAAGACAAACAATATTGATATATGCATCTCAACGGAAGTTTGTCACGAAAAGGTGCAGATTCTTGCGTCCAACTTGTTGTATTCTCAACCATAATAGAGTCCAAAAATGAAGTGCAGTTTGTTGGTTCTGGTTCAACGACACTATATAAAGAGCAAGTTCTTTTATTGTGGATGGTCTACCACACTTGCTACAATCAACTGATTTTTGTTTTCATTTTATCCTAGTCCTCGAGGCTCCAGGCTCATCCACTTCTTTCTTTCTTAATCTTTGTTTCTTTCTTTTATTCTTTTTCAAATAAGAAGGTGGAAATAGCTTAGGATTAGATGGTTTAGGCCATAAATCTTGCCCATTCATAGGGAATATGGTTGTATATGCTTTCCTGGATGTCTCAACCTTGTAGCAGTCGTGAACATAGTCTACAATCTCTATCTTTTTTCATCCATACAGCACAAATAGCATGTTTGCAAGGTATCCCTGATAATTCCCATTTTCTACAGCTACATATCTTGTTATACAAGTCCACAGCATAAGTGTGAGCGTAACTGTGTTAAAACACAAAATCAGAAGAAAAAAAACTGTTAGAAGAATTAAAGAAATCTGGAAAATAGTAGAGAATCATAAATATTCCGAGTCCACAAGTTTCTTGTGTGTCCTTAAGGAATTTTAACCCCCTCACAAGTTGCCAAGGTAATGGATTAAATCCTCCCAGGATAAAACGGAATACACCTTCCTGCAACAGTGGCAATACTAACTGCAGGATCCCAACGAACTCAAAGAACGGAGCAAAATCACACTTACGAATTGGAGAGAGAGAGATTGCGAATTAGGATGCAGTATATTCAAAAAGAAAGAAGTTCTGTTTTCGTGTGTAGAAAATGGAGCCTTGCCTCAGAATTTATAGGCAATTATCAGAAGAGGTGTCGATCATTTGACAAATCCGAATCCGAAGCCGAAGCCGAAGCCGAAGCCGAAGCCGAAGCCGAAGCCGAGCGAGCGACGACGACGGCGCGAGGGTTCATTCTCTTCAACTCCTTTTAAGAGCTTTAAGAAGTGATTCTATATATAAGCACACAAATGTGATTGTCCCTTACCAATGAGGGACAAAGTGCAAGACAAAAGTTCACTTCTTCAAATTTTCATTTTTTCCTCCATTTTATTTCCCTCCATTTCCAATTCACACTTCTTCTACTTTAAAGCCCAATGGCTTAAAGTCCAACAATCCCCCACATGAATGGGAATGGCTGTATCAAGAAAGATCATAGATGAAAGCTGTGTGATTTGCAAGTAAGGATTAATTGCATCTGGATAAGTAGGTTTCCCTTTGAACTTTCCGTAGTGAACATATGTCGGATATACTCGGTCAATCGGTAGATTTGATATCTTTGAACCGTCGAACTTTAGTGTATACCTAGACAACCATATGTCACACAATAAAACCTTAACCGTCTTTTAGTTCTCATTGTTGTGTTCGTTCAGCCATGAACACCGCCTGGTCTCATAAGTGCGTAGAGAATTGGCCTTACAGAATTCTCATTGAAGCGGCTTCCACTTCACACTTACATAGGTGATTCCTAAGCGTGTAATCCTTAAGATTGACACTATTTGATAACTACCACATCAAACTTAGGTAATCATTAAAGAACGTGTAAAGTTCTATCCTTGTTACTGAACATTGTCTTCATCACGAGAAGGGACCAAAGATTTTACTTTGACAATGTTGAACCGGTCAATCACAACTTTGTTTGAGCTCCTTGAACCTAGATCTCGGAACATCCAAAATTCTAGGTAGAGTTACCGCCATGTTGACTTGTCCTCGGCCATAGTCACATTCCCTTAGATGATTTCTCAACTCCCTCTCTAGTTAAGCCTTTTGTAAGCGGATCCGCCACATTATCCTTTGATCTTACATAATCAATAGTGATAATTACACTAGAAAGTAGTTGTCTAACGGTGTTATGTCTTCGTCGTATATGACGAGACTTTCCGTTATGCATAACGCTCCCTGCCCGTCCTATTGCAGCCTCACTATCGCAATGTATGCAAATAGGAGCCAAAGGTTTTGGCCAGAACGGAATGTCTTCTAAGAAATTTCGAAGCCATTCAACTTCTTCACCGGCTTTATCCAAAGCTATAAACTCCGATTCCATTGTAGAGCGAGTGATGCACGTTTGTTTGGAAGACTTCCAAGATAGTGCTCCTCCACCAACAGTAAAAACATATCCACTTGTGGACTTTGTTTCTGTTGAGCCGGTTATCCAATTTGCATCACTATATCCTTCGATAACCGCAGGATATTTATTGTAATGCAAAGCGTAGTCTTGGGTATATTCCAAATATCCCAGAACTCGTTTCATTGCTACCCAGTGATGTTTGTTGGGATTACTTGTGAATCGACTAAGTTTACTTATCGCACAAGCTATATCAGGTCGTGTACAGTTCATGATGTACATTAAGCTTCCCAACACACAAGCATACTCCAATTGAGACGCATTTTCACCTTTATTCTTTATAAGATGATGATTTAAGTCAATTGGAGTTCTTGCACTTCTAAATTCCAAATGTTTGAATTTTTCAAGTACCATTTTCACGTAATGTGATTGAGACAAAGCTTGACCTTGAGGAGTCCTCTGGATTTTAATTCCTAGAATTACATCGGCAGCTCCTAAGTCTTTCATATCAAACTTACTAGCAAGCATGCGCTTAGTAGCTTGAATGTCGGCAATGTCTTTGCTCATTATTAGCATATCATCAACATATAAGCAAAACAATGACTATATGATTTGGAAAACGTTCTTAAATGTAAAACACATTTATCACATTCATTAAAA